>NC_069084.1:3768499-4068499 GCF_947172395.1 Bicyclus anynana
CGTAGACATAAATAGTTTTTTTTGGTTTAAAATATTTATTATTTCACTAAGAATTAACTCATTCACTTATGTGAAACTTACAGGCTAGTACATTTCAGTTTGAGCGTACAAGAATAGTAAAACGTAGTAATAATAGTAGTGCTAACAAATAAACTATAAACAATAATATAATAACAAATATACAGTAAGAATTATAACGTGATAAACAAAAATACATAATAATTCAATTTTTTAATGACTATTTGTAGGTAGTCATTGAAAGAAAAATATCAACAGCGGCCGGTCGACATTACCAGAGAGTAATGTGCGGCTAGATGCGGCACTGTGATATAGTTTTTTATTTAATTTATAATAATTAGTTTAAGTGGGCTTTTAGGAGTTTTTTAAACAGGATAATACTTTTGCAATCTTTAATGCATTTTGGAAGCTTGTTATATAATTGAGCACTTTCATAAGTAACATTTCGTTTACCATAATTAGTTCTTGGTGGGCGTAAAATTTCTTGGTGGGCGTAAAATTAAATAAATAAATAGTTTAGTTTTGTAAGTAACAAGCGGACGCCTGAACCTTTGTGTGCGTGTAATTAATTCCCTTTAAATAAATCCCGTGGAAACCCAAAATTTTCCAGGATAAAAGTACCCCTTATGTTGTTTAATAACCTGCTCTGTCTCCGAGTGAAGGTCGCATTCAACTCAGTCCAGCCGTTCTAAAGATTATCCCGGATAAAACAGACACAAAGACAAAAATTTTAAAAAGATAAACTTTTAAGAAAAATGTGTTATTTTATAATCACAGAGAGACTCTTTAATTTTATTTGAATGTACGTAGTTATTGTATTTTAATGTAGCATAATATACCTACTTTAAGTGTTAAAAAGTATGTAAATATTGTATTTTTTTTTATTATAAAACCAGCTTTAGTTCATTCTGGATAATATAATCTCAGCATCAGGCGAGATCGCAATCAAGCTAGAGCTCCCCGTTAATTCTTCCATCTTCAATTCTTATTAGCTCCACGGTCAATTGGCTCAAATCCACGGTCAAATGGCTTTTAAAGTACGTAGGTTATTGCAACGATATGGACCTAAGTCACTACATACGACTCAATGCACCATAATTAATTCATTATAATAAATACTGTGGAACGATTTGTCACGGCAGATCTATTAAATTCCTAATTAAATGCTAAGAACTGAAAATAATACTTTTCCTCTTAGAACTTAGTTAATAATTAGATATTATTTATTTGTTATTTCATCTCCGCTTTTGGTTTGCTGTATTGACGGGCATTTTGAACAAAAGAAGTGAATAAAGCCCATCCTATATAACATATCGCCCTCACTCGAATTAATTACACGCAGTATACAAAAGCTTACAAAAGATTGTAAAAACCGAAAACCTCCGGCGTATTTTGTGACGGTGGGACGGATTTATAAAACATGTACATTCTTCCTGTGCCGCAATTTTCCGCTAAAGTTACACTTTGTTTAAAACGAGTACTTGTTGTAAACTATTTTAAAAGTCACACAAAACAATCTGAATCACAAAAGAGAAAATAAGACGAGATCAAAATAATATGTAGAAATAGCCCACCAGAAAATGTTTTATTAGTACATTCATAATGTAGGTCTGGTAAGTTGAAAATTACAGCCGAGGCAGTATTGTAGCATAGTAAGGAAGCAGAAGCTGTAATTATCAAAGCACACTTATGTCGTACGACGTTTTATAACACATTTGCGAGGAAACACACTTTGAACACACTTTCTGAAAATAATTTTGCATCTTTCTTTTTTTTCCTTATGATGAAATTTTGATACCCTTGTTATTTTTCTACAGATAACGAAATGTACGACAAATGCACCAAAAACAGCCAATATTACTAATAAAGTAAGTTAATATTTTTTGGTTTCGATACAGATAAATGGTTGACATTTATTGTCAAAATTAACGAACTGCAAATAATCCGGTCAATTTAGACATTCGTAGTTACCTAAATTCCTACCAAGCTGAATATCGGTAAGATTGTTTAAAATACCATTAAAAATAAAATGTGAAAGTTCCCCATCTTTCCCCTGTAAGGAAAAAATTTTATTCAAGGTCAAAGGTCAAAAAATTAGTTTTTTGCGATTTTCAGCAAAACGATAAGTTTTATCAAAAAAATACTTCAGACAAAAATTATAGATCATAAAATTATCTACAAAAATTTATTAATTTTCTTTTTTTATATGAACCACCGTTTTTGAGATATAACGATTCAACGAGTTGTAAAACAATCAATCTGAATTTAGGTAACTTTACTCTTATTTTTTGGTTTAATTTGACCGGACTTTCAACAACGGTCTTCAAAAGCAACATAACGTCGCCTGTGTATCGGTTTTTACCGGATATAACTTCGATTCGGAAAGTTCGCACAGGAACTTTTCAATCTAGTCCCTCCATCCCCATTCTACCACAGAACATCAATATTACCTGAAAATTGGCATCCTATTGTCGTAAATGTCCAGTCGACTCGCAAAAAACTTGCTTTCCATCAGGCATGACGTCACGTACGTGGCGCAGAGGTATGCGCAGAGGATTTACAAGACAGAGGTCCAGGGTTCGATCCCCGGATGGGCCGATTGAGGTTTTCTTAATTTTTCTAGGTCTGGCTGGTGGAAGGCTTCGGCCGTAAGACGTACCGCCAAGCGATTTAGCGTTCCGGTACAATGTCGTGTAGAAACCGAAAGGAGTGTGGATTTTTATTCTCCTCCTTACAAGCTAGCCCGCTTCCATCTAAGATTGCATCACTTACCGTCATGTGAGATTGTCATCATCATCATCATCATCATATCAGCCGATGGACGTCCACTGCAGGACATAGGCCTTTTGTAGGGACTTCCAAACATCACGATACTGAGCCACCTGCATCCAGCGAATCCCTGCGACTCGCTTGATGTCGTCAGTCCATCTGGTGGGGGGTCGGCCAACACTGCGCTTACTAGTGCAGGGTCGCCATTCCAGCACTTTGGGACCCCAACGTCCATCGGCTCTTCGAACTATGTGCCCCGCCCATTGCCACTTCAGCTTCGCAACTCGAGATTGTAGTCACAACAAAAAGGCATTATAGTTGTCAAGCGCAAGTCTATTATATTAAAAAAAATCCCGTAAAGAAGCCCCACTATAAATTATTCCGCAAGAAATGTAACAGATAAAAACGTTTTATATTTAAGGTAAATAGTTTCGCAGTACCTTTCCATTCAGGTTTTGCAATAGGAGTAACATTTTCCAACGTTCGGCGGACGGTTTCCTTCTTTTATCTATTGAATTGAACCGTTCAATAGAATTTATTTCTATAATGATAAGACAACAGTAACGCTCCGTTGGCTTTCTCTACATAAACACATTCTGTATATTAATATGCCCATTCCATTAGAAATAATTTTACATTATTTTTTTTCCAAATTCAAAATATATTTTTCATATAAACTGTTATTCTGAGTATTCGGCAATGTACTCTGTGGAACCCGTGATTTATTATAAGTATTTGTTATAGTAATAGTCAACGTATTTTGGGTGACCCGTTACTTTTCATGAAAATGGAAAATTATATTTTAACATATTTCTCTTATTCTAAACGCCATTAAAAGCCCATTTAATGAAAATAGTAATAGCTTTATACAAAAAAAATAGTCTGGCCGTTTTAAGGGTTAAAACAATGTCGGGTTAGTTCCACAAAATGTGGATCCAAAACGGCTGAACAAATCTAGGTAAAATTTGACATAGAGGTGTTTTTATGGTCGACCAGTGAAGAGAAATACAAAAAAGAAACTGTCATCCAATGGCGTCGTAGTTGTCCCAGTTCCATCTCTTTCGTACTAACGCAATGATAGAGATAGCGGTATTTCCGGTTGCGCTGCTATTGGTTGAATCTTGCCTATTTCTCTTCACGAGATTATCTCGTTGGTCGCATGTTAGCGTCACTGGGTTGCATAATAGTTACTTTTATCTCGATTTTGACTATCTATGTACATTGCCTCGTTTGTCTAGTGCTTATTGTATGTGACATCGGATCACGAGGTCATTGGTTCGAGTCCCAGGTCGGGCAGTTAGATACTGAACTTTTCTTCCTTCTTAGAAATTTTCAGTGCAAATTCTATGTGTCACTATTATTAACATCTGGTAGTGATCGCTAAATAGTTAACTACTACCCTCAGCCCGCCAACCCATATCGGAGCAGCGTGGTGAGTCTAAACTGCATATCACATAAGGGGGGGAAACCTGGACTCTAGTGGTCCGTGAAAATAAGTTGATAATTATGATAATGATGGTGATCTGGTCTTACTTAAAAGTTATTTTATGGAAGTAAGTATGCATAAAGGTTATGCATACTTTTTTGGCTAACTTGAATGGGCTATCTGCTAATTATTTATTAATATTAGACGATATCCGAGTTAAATATACATAATTAATTATTGTTAATAAGGAATAAAGTTCTAAATAAATATCTACAAATCTGCCATACTATTTTTAACCTAATAATATAATATTTTTTTCTGATAATATACTCTCTAATAAAAAAGGAATCCCATACAGATATATAAGGTGGATAAACTTGCAAGCAGCTTTGTGAGATAAATTAGCCCATCCCGGATAACGTTCGGTAAACATTTGCCCGGATTTCGCCGAACGCCCAGAAATTTGTAATGTTCCAGAAGGGGTGCAGAAGGGGTGCAGAGTGGTATAAAAATATATAAAGCTATATGTGTAGCGAAACTAACAAATGGCGGCCCGCGTTCACAATTTAGATCCCTCTAAATAATTGCCACATGAAAAAAACGGATAAAGAAGGAATTTTACGCGTTCAAAATCAAAGACTAAAGGAAATTAATAGACCTTAACTTATTTTTTTAAGTTCTATATTAATTTATCAGTATAACACTATCAGGATAATTAAATCAGTCCATAATATGCTTAATATTATGTACAATTCGCTGCCTTCCTCCAGTCATTCTTAGTTTTTTAGAAAATCTATAATATGTATAAGTAAATACATACACTTTACCATCAAATTTCTTCAAACATGTATGTCTTGGTCATCAGCTGCATTATTATGATAATATTAGGGCGTAATAATAATATGATGCCTGAGCAAGCTCTCTCAAAATGAAATACTGCTCAAACAAAAACATTACAGAACAAATATTAAAACTAAAACGATTTTAAGATCAATATTTGAATTGACGTCAGAATTCTTCCATAGTAAAAAATAAAGTCTGTCCCTGAATGCATAGGAATATAATGCGATTTAAAAAAATAATTAAAGTTATTCAAGAAGAAGGTATATACGTGTATTGTATTATGATGACTCTGGCTTTCCACGATGACGAAGTCGCTACTGTCCGCTAGTAAAGAAATAAAAAGTGAATAGACGGTAATAGAATCAATAAGTGGATCCTTAATTAAACTAGTTTTCGTCTATCTTTTCCTTAAGTCTGCGTTCAAAACAAACAAAGGCCGTGTGGTTATTGTGACGCCAAATGAGATGGGTTTTTTGTCATATTCCGTCTTTATTAGGACACGTATTTTTACTTTGTGCTGATGTAATTTTCTCACTAGCTGTGTTTATTTAGTGTATAATATTAACTTGATTGTGTTCTAAGCAATGCTTTGTACAGTATAACGAACTTGAACGAATAACTTTCGTACTTCGGCTTTACCTTTGTCCAAAAATATGTACGTCTACCCGAATTTTTCATGTACCTAATACGCAAAATGTGTTTTTCAAAATAATAATTAGGTGTATTTAGCCGCCTTGCCTCTGACACGGTTATGGGGATCAATTAATATTCAGATTAATTTAATCAATGTTACAAATATTAACAGTATTTCAGTTTCTGTTAACATTATCATCATTAAACGTCATCCAGGTTAAAAAAAATTAAACTAAAACCTAAATAAACTAAAATTTAAATTAAACACAATAGGTATATCAAAATATAATGCATTCAAATTATAATTTATTATTGCCGAATGCATTTAGGGGCCTGCCCTGCCCTGGTTTTTTTCCTGAAAAAGTATAAGTCAAACTCAAATTTTATAATACCTAACTAACCCTGAATGAAAATAAATACATTTTACACTAGCGGACCCGGTCAAGCTTCGCCTACCCTACCATCCCTCCCCCCATTTTACGGAAGTGGGGGCTTACAAAGAAACAAAGCGTAGCCTATGTCAGTTTTCGCAAATCTCGGGAAACCATGGATATTTTCGGGATAAAAATTACGTGTTAATCCTGAGTAAAATCTATTTCCATTCCAAATTTCATCTAAATCGCTTAAGTAGTAGCGGCGTTATAGAGTAACAAACATCCAAACATCCATACAAACTTTCGCGTTTATAATATTAGTAATATAGTAATATTAGTATTATTTATATTATCATATCATAATATTAGTATGGATTGTGAACGCCGGGTTCAATCAAACATTATTTGCGAAAGCAGCAATATACCTAATATATTACTGAAAGATCTCGGATCTCCAGTTAAGTTATTCCTGAGGGGATGAATGTTGACGACCTTTGAAAACGGGCGAACAGATAAGAGCCTATAATAATATACTTGAAATCGTAAATACCAGTCGCAGACACTTACAATTTATGATCAATAAAATCCTATAACCTTAAAACATTTATCAGCATCGCCGTCAACCTATTTTAATGGCCTATTACAGGGTATAGACTTTCTTTTATATTAGAGTAGGTTATGGGGATAAAGCCCACCATACCTCTTCAATGTGGGTTGCATTTTGTTTGTCTGAATGAGTTGCGTACACTGTTATCTCAACTAATAATCATCACCGTCATTATCAACCCATACGAATTAAAAAAAAAAACTAATGACATGTAGCCATAGTCTCGACCTAGGATTTGAACCCGAAACACTGAAGCAGTAATGGCAGGAGGCAGCAAAATATGTATACCTACTAATAAAAGTGTCTATACCTACGTGAATTTAAGATAGATACCAGTGGTTTCTATAATACAAGGAAGCTGGTTTCTGGTGGTCGAACAATTTTTTTGGAACGGTTCTACTGATTTTAATGGGACTTTTACTAGAAGATAGGTAAGTTTGTTAAGCAATATGTAGACTACTTTAAAAAAATCCATGGTTCCCGCTGTATTTACAAAACATGGAATTTAACGCGGAAAGTCATGGGCGCATTACAAAACTAGTTTTAAGTATTTTTTTAACCAAAAGAAAATGTTTATGTACATTTAAACTCAAGTTAGCCATTTATTCAAATAGTTCAAATCAAGCCGTCGATAGTTTATGCTGATGCCGTCTCCCATACGAAGGCGAATACGTTAAAAATTCAAACGATACTCGCAAGAACTACTCTTCTAATCCTCTTGAAATTCGCTTGCCAGTATATCTTAGGAATATATGAATTTAAAGCGACAACGTTGACAAATAGGGTGTGAACATGAATTAATGAGCCGTCCCTGTGGAATATTTTTAATAACGTTTTCATCGACTTTTAAAATACGATTTTAAAATTCATTTTATTATTTTATTAAAGTTCATATTCAGCGAAAGGTTAACTTTTGAGTGCTATTGAAATTGCAGATGAATCTGATACGCGATTATGAAAGCTCAAAGTTTGTCATATACCGTAGGTAAGGCGATAGCTATGGTAGACAAAATATGAAGTTTAAGTTTTGGTGGCTTTGGCAGGTAGTAAGTAGATAGGTCCAGATTCTCAATATTTTTTTTTTTACAAGTTAGTTAGCCCTTGACTACAACCTCACCTGATGGTAACTGATGATGCAATCTAAGATGGAATCGGGTTAACTTGTTAAGAGGAGGATGAAATTCACACCCCTTTCGGTTTCTACACGACGTCGTACCGGAACGCTAAATCGCTTGGCGGTACGTCTTTGTCGGTAGGGTGGTAACTAGCCACGGCCAAAGCCTCCCACCAGCCAGATCTGGACCAAGTATTATCCAAGTAGATAGTGTTTACGTTTACATTTTCTTTGGTATTGAACAATTTGGACTTTGAGGTTCTGGAAATTATGTTTTCCTTAACCCGAGAAATCTTTGATTCGATCTGTTAAAGCCTACCCACTTCAACCGTTTTTTTATTAATATTAAATTATTTAGGTAGGAAAAGTTAAAAAAACTACTGAACAACAACTCCCGCGGAAACCATGGATTTTTCCGGGATGAAAAGCAGCCTATGTGTTAATCCAGAGCAAAATCTATTTCTATTCCAAATTTCAGCCAAATCGCTTTTGTAGCTGCAGCGTAAAAGAGGAACAAACATACTTACACACTTTCACATTCACACACAAACTTTCGCCTGTATAATATTAGTGTGATTTTGAAAATAAATAATAAAATTTTCAGTAGCAACCCGGAATCATGTATCTTTATGTATCATTTGTATTTTGTATCCTAATGTAATGGCTCTACTGTTAGCAGCAAAAGATTTATCTTTGAGCCAGACATAGTAATAGCGGAGTAACAGTACCGAGAGTTCGTCTAATGAATTTATAGGTGGTAATTCTCTAATTCAATCGCTGTCCGTATAGCTGTATAAATTCGTCAGTCTGCATCGGCTCCACAGCGATTTAATTAAGCAAATTATCGACGCTACATTCATAAGAGCACTTCGAGTCGGGATTTTCCACAGAGAATATCTAACTAGACTTAATGAAGAGCTAAGGTTGCGAGGTATTTTTGTAAATTATATATTTAGTAAGGGAGCAGGAGGATTCTGGAATGTACTTGTTAGAACATAAGGGAGGCTAAGTTGCATGTTGTTGAGTACCTCCACCTAGTCGTTGGTGGTTACGTTTAGGGTAACCCAATACTAGCTTCAGTAAATACGAATACTCAACTAGCACACCAAATTAAAGCAAGGTAAGGATGTCCCGCCTTTACTATTTTAAGTAGGTAGGTTCTAATAAAAAATAAATAAATAATTATTACTAAAAGTATATTAAGTCGGTGGGAAAAACCTGCTACCTTCCAGAACCAGCAATATCCAAACTCTATAATTTTACTTACCTTTAACAGGAGCATAGAGTGACAAGCTTCTAGAATTCTTTAATTAAACAAGGTTGTCAGTCTATCGCAGGCACTCGTTCTATACGTAATATTGCTGAACACTGTGCTGCTTGGCGGCATACGATTAAAGCTCAAAACTCACAATTACGCCTCAGACACGTAACCGATACGTATCACCCCACCGTCCACTCGGCAACGTTTACGTCACTTGAAATGTCCGAGACCTACAGGCTTTACCTACTAACTTTAACGTATGTTAGTTGACATACACAAAATTGAAGTTCTATGTAACAACTGTGCCTACTGACAATCTGAATCTGATTTTTTTTAACTTTCAATTTAATTTTTAAAAAGTAAAATAAATAGTAAAACCAGTCGGGTTATATATCTCCAGACATGACTCTTGTTCTATGTTAGAGTTGCATAGAAAGGTACAGGACAATATGTTTTCAACTTGTCTCAAATACCTACCATAAAATGTCAACCAGCTCTCGGACATCTAATAGTCATACTAGCGAGCAGACGGCGAGGTGATGGCAAGCCGGAGGTGATACGTATCCGTTATGTATCCAAGGCGTAATAGTGAGTTTTAAGCTTATGCAACGCAGCGTCAGCGAAACATCGAAAAGCGAAACGATATTTTGCACAGACATTTTGTAATGCGCTATAAATTAGCGTGGCATATATTTCAATTAGTTAATTGGATAGCCGAATAATCTGTGTGTTCGGGAAAATTTTCATAAATCTAAATTTCACTCTCGCGTTTATGCGTCGCGTAATGATGGTATAATAGTTTGCATTGCGTTAACGTCATTATCTATGTCAGTAATGACGGTACAACAATGCACTGGTAATCTGAATATCTAATGTTCTGAGAGCCTGTCATAGCCAGACTTTTGTTAATTTATAAAAGCTGTATGTTTATCAGTTCATCCTCTTATGTAGAAAATTTTAGAATTCTACTATCGTGAGTGTTATTCATATTAATTGATTATGAAACACGGCTAAAACTCACATGATATTAGGTCGGAGTATGCCCGACTAGTTTCGAACCCATACAGGGCCTTTAGTCATGAGCTGGTTCTTGCATCGCGACACGATCTAAACTGCGAAGCGGCTGCGCGACGCGCTGTTGCTCGCATTGCGCGCTGGGAGTGGGGTTGAGTGACCTAGTATCTCGTGAGTTTTAGCCGTGTTTCATAATCAATTAATTATCACAAATCCTGTCGTCAATCAAAGTCAAAATCAAAATAACCCTGGCAGATCCTTTTTGTCAGAAACAGGTGTATCATTCGTCTTGTCTATACGAGAAGGGATGTGGAACTTTAACCCACCTCACCGCCAGTTGCCACAATCCAATCTTAAATTCCTTAACGAGCATTATCAGATGTTAATGATAATCACCGGGCCTGACAGCTTAGGTAATACTACCAACTTACTTACTCTGGGTTTACTTACTTACTTGCTTTCTTCTCAAAAGTTTCTGCTAAGAATATAGACAAAGTAAGAACTTGAACTCGAAATTTTGCTATCTAAAGCAATATATCCCACACACATATCATCACACATTTTAACCACTGGACGCAACGGATGAATGGTTGTGAAATAAATATTAGTTATAATTTCGCGATTTCAACCGCGTAGTTCTCGTTCTCGTGAATATACGGGAATAAAATATAGTCTATGACACTCACAAATAACGTGGCTTTCTATTGGTGAAAAAATTTCAAAATCGGTTCGGTAGCTCCAAACATTACCACTTACAACACCAAAAACTTTACTTCTCTATAATAATATTAGTATAGATAAGTACAAGCTTTATAAAAAGTTGCTACCTAGTATGAAGTTACCTTTATATGACCTGATAATAAGCTTAATCATATTTCGGAGAGTTCTATTGAATTTTCAGCGAACATGGATTCAAATATACGTAAGTTAATTCGATAATTTTGCGCTTTGATATCTAATTTTACATTCTAATTTATGTGAATTACTAGCGGACGCCCGCGACTTCGTCCGCGTAGGATTCCGCGGGAACCATAGATATTTCCGGGATAAAAAGTAACCTATATGTGAATCCATGCTATAATAAATACCAAAATTCAGCTAATTCGGTTTAGTAGTCGAGGCGTGAAAGAGTAACAAACATTCATATTATCAAAATCATCAGTTTTCGCATATCTCGGGAAACCATGGATTTTTTCGGGATAAAAACTAGCTTTGTGTTAATCCAGAGTGAAATCTATGTCCATTCCAAATTTCAAGCAAATCGCTTCAGTAGATAGTAGCGGGGTTAAATAGTAACAAACATCCAAACATCCATACAAACTTTCGCGTTTATAATATTAGTAGGATAGAATTAAAACGGTGCGGTACATATTACAAACTATAAGCTTGTGTAGTTCCTATAAGTAGGATTGTCTTAATACGACCTTTCATACTTTATAAAAAAAGCTCAAAAGTTTGGCACGCGCTAATTACAGGAACTAAATGATTTTTTTGTGCTGAATAGTCCATATAACACAGAGGTAATCCGTGCCATTTAACTGAGGTGACGTCACGGACGTAGTTCGGCATACATTGTGATCCCTGTTATTTACAATTTAAAAATAGTAAATGTTATGTTCTGTTCTATAAAACTGTGTTAAAGTGTTTAGCTGTGTTTAGTGGATGTGCATAAACGTTTGTAGCGGAATAGCGATAATACTTTTAATACAATTATTAAAATCAGCTGATCGTGGCAGCAAACAGCTGTTTATTTGTTTGCTTACCGTCAACGTTGCGATATTGGCGCTTCAGTGTTACACACTTGCGATTTAGTATTTATGAACATTATTATTATAATTTTGCCGTTGTGTCGTGCAGCAGCAAGGTTTTCCTGGACTGGATTTAACTTTATTTATTATTAATCAATATTTAATTATAAAGTGGCGCCATCTAACAGTAGTGTTACTGTACTCTTTGGACAGTGAACAGTTTTGCATCGCAGCGTCATGGCTAAAAACTGTACTCATTGCGGTCGGTTCGTAAGTTTAGCAGAGGGCGCTAAGTGTCTTAAATGCACTTCGATATATCATCGTGACTGTGCAAAACTGAGCCCTACTGGGACTGTTCCGAAAAAGTGGATTTGCTTGCCATGTAATAAATGTAAGCCTAAACCTACAGCAAGCACCTCTGTAACCATAGATTCACCAAAACCTCAACAAACTATGGATGATCAACCATTTGCCTCATCTCCTGTAGGCCATATCAATATAGTTGGTAATACGATGGACGTTGAATCGACCAACAGCATCTTAGTCGAGCTCAGGCTTTTGAGATCTGAAATGGCCAGCTTTAGAAATGAGATAGCTCAGCTTAATGTTACCTTTTTGGAGTGCAAGACCAGAATGGATAATGTTGAGGACAGGTTGTCAAAGCTTGAGGAACAGTCGGAGTCTCGTGGACCAGAATCAGGGAGGAGTGATCTTACTGATGTTATAGCTAAGCTTCAAGATCAGCTAAACGATAGAGATCAGGAGCTGCTGTTGAATGATGTTGTGATTTCCGGCTTACAGGAGCGTTCAGGAGAAAATTTATTAAATATCACAAGTCTCTTGTCCAGAAAACTGGGAGTGGAAATAGATGACCGCGACATAGTCTCGGCGCAGCGCTCGGGTCCGCGGCGCGCGGCGGAGGAGGGCGCGGACGGCGCGGTGCTGCAACGGCCACGGCCCGTGGTCGTGCGTCTCGCTCGGCGCGCGGTGCGTGACCACTTGCTGCGAGCGGCGCGAGTCCGCCGCGGCGCTGACTCATCGGGGGTAGTGTCGGGTGCTGAGCCGCGACGCTTCTATGTAAATGAACACTTGACGCGGACAAATAGACTACTGTTCCACAAGGCTCGCGACCAGGGACGTATTAAAAAATGGCAGTATATATGGACAAAGGAAGGTCGCATTTATATACGTAAGACTGATTCTGGGCCTGTTCATCGTGTGCGGTCAGATAACGACATAAATAGATTTTTTGCTCAACCTTGATTTTGTTTATTGTGAATAGGCTATGTGTACACACTTATTTGTTATTATTTGCCTGCCAACAATTTTTGTATTTTGCATTTACGTGTTTTTTGTATTCGTACGACTATGCTTATATTTTTTATTTTTGTAATACTGTTGTTACTTTTAGATTGTGTTATTGTAAATGCTGTAAAAATAATGCAATTAAACTAGGTATAATATTTTCATACTGTATATCATCAAATATTTGTATTTTAATAAGTTTGTTAAATAAGAATCAGCTTATAAACTTGTATAATAATTCACTTTGTTATTATGAGGCGTTATATTTTATTATTATTAGCTTATTTAGAGGCCAACGTTTTGTTTATGTTTTTCTAATATTAATTAATATTATTTCATACTATTATATATATTTCATTATAGTTTATATAGAAAATACTAGTAAACATATTATTCTTCATTATGTGGTAGGTATATCTGTATTTTATTTATATGGTAGAATCAATTATTATTTTTATGATTACTGAGCAAAGCATTTTAGTCATTGATGGAATATCCCATTTATTTGTATATGTACTTATTTATAAGGCGCGGTGAACAAATATTTAAAAATTGGTTTCCTTAATGCTGGATCTCTTGGAACACGGCATGAGGAGTTCATTGTCGCCATGGATCGTTTCCAAGTAGACATAATGGCTGTCAATGAGACGTGGTTGCGCGCGGGGGAGGAGGGGCGTGCGCCCTCTGTGCCGGGGTATCGGCTGCGACACGTTCCTCGCCCGGACACCGTGTGCAGGGGCAGGGGGGGCGGCGTTGCCTTCTACATCAAGCGGGGTATAGCTGCGCGTACATGTCATGTGCCTCATCACGATTCTGTTGAGCAGATGTGGATTACTGTAAATGTCAATTCGTCTAAAATTGCGATAGGTACAGCTTATAGGCCGCCATGGTTTGATACGGATGTGTTCCTAGACGTAATCACTCAGAGCGTGCAATCTCTATCGAATCATGACTACTCTGTTGTATTAGGTGATTTTAATATAAATTTAATGAGACAAGATGACTTCAAGACTAAAAAACTAGTAACATTTCTTAATATCCTGCAGCTTAATCAGGTAATTGAGTCCCCAACACACTTTACTGATAATAGTGAAAGTCTTATTGATTTAATTTGTACCGATACACCAATACTCAACGTCGGCGTCTCTTATATACCTTCACTTAGTCGTCATGCTTTTCTTCATTGTATTTTAAATCTAAAAAAGAAGAAAATCCCGCCGAAAATGTTGACTTGTAGATCACTTCAAAATATTTCACTAGATTTATTTAAAACCCATTTACATATGATACCTTGGTCCCTACTGTCTTCTTTAAATGATGTCAACTTCATGGTTTCGTCTCTTAACAATTATCTCAAAATACTTTTCGATGTTCACGCGCCTAAAAAAACAAGGTTAACAAAGGATCGTCATGATCCTTGGATTACAAGCACTGTGAAACACATGATGAAGTTGAGGGATGATGCTCACATCAAATGGCGAAACGCGAAAACTGAACAGAACAAAGTAAATTATTTACAGTATAAAGCGCTAGTAACCGAGGCTATAGATAGTGAAAAACGTGCGTATTTTTCGCACGATGTAAATAATAAAATTAAGTATCCAAAAGTTTTGTGGGGTAACCTTAAGAGTACTGTCCTTCCTAGGAAAGATACAAATTTGCCTGTTCATTTGTGTAACCCAAATGAAATTAGTAACCACTTTATGGATGTACCAGGTGACAATAATGTAGCTATTTCTCAGCTTACATTTTATGAATTTAGCAGGGCAACATCTAGCACATTTTCGCTTCGTGCTACTTCTGAAAATGAGATTTACAAAATTATTAAGAATCTACATTCAAATGCAGAAGGGACCGATGAGATTACATTGGATATGTTGGTTATGACACTTCCACAGAGTCTTGGAGTTATCTCATCAATCATTAATGCCTCAATTGATAATTCGATCTTTCCAGATGCTTGGAAAGTAGCAGTGGTGCGTCCAATTCCCAAATCTATTAATCCTGCTACTGTTAAAGACTTGCGCCCGATTAGTATATTGCCCTGTGCATCCAAAATATTAGAAAAAGTCATATACCTGCAACTCTCGGAATATCTTGAAAGTAACAACTTATTACCGGAATTGCAATCAGGTTTCAGAGCTGGTAGGAGCACAGTATCTGCGCTTTTGGATGTTACGGACAACATACTGACAGCCCAAGACAAAAGAAAGTGTACAATGCTGGTATTGTTAGATTTTTCTCGGGCATTTGATTGTATAAATATTCCACTGTTACTTTCCAAACTATCGTATTACGGGTTTGATATCAATACAGTAAATTGGTTCGATAGTTATTTAACGAATAGAACTCAGTTTATTGAGATAACGCAGGACAATGGCAAGAAGTGCGTATCTTCCATCACTAAAGTTGACAGAGGTGTTCCACAGGGGTCAATTTTAGGTCCCCTTTTATTCATTTTGTACATAGCAGATATCACCAATAACATTAAAAATTGTCAATTTCACCTATATGCTGATGATTTGCAGGTATATTGTTCTTTCGAACCACATGAGTATCAACTAGCAGTTGAAAGAGTTAATAGCGACCTTCAGAGAATAGCGGATTGGACACAAAAAAACTCGTTGGTACTTAATCCCTGCAAGTCTAAGCTTATAGTATTTGGTTCACCAGCTCAATTACAAAAGATTAATTTTGAATCTGCTAACGTCATTTTAAAGGGAACGAAATTAGAACGGGTATTTGAAGCGCGAAATTTAGGTTTACTGATGGACTCCGAGCTGAGGTTCGAGAAGCATGTAGCTGTGGTGGCACGTAACTGCTTTTATAGGCTAAAGGTGTTATATAAAATACGACAGTATCTTAGTCAGGAAGTTCGTAGTCATTTAGTTGAAAGCCTCGTACTGTCAAAGTTAAATTACGCTGACGTGGTTTATGGGCCTCGGTTATTAGTCCGAACGAGCAAGCTCATTCAGCGGGTACAAAATGCGTGTGCACGTTACTGTTTTTCAATTCCCCCTAGAACACATGTTTCTCCATTTTTAAACCAACATGGTTCGCTAAAGATGTGTTCCAGGAGAAAGCTACATCTTGCTTCCTTATTATTTGGTCTTTTCAAGGATTGTAGGCCATCATATCTTTTTGAGAAGCTAGTGAGGGTATGCGATTGTAAAGAACAGTATAGGTGCGCAAAAAAGCCTCTTATGTTCCCGCGACATTGTTCTGCGGCTTTTAGGGGCAGTTTTAAATATGCCGCCACTCGATGCTGGAACAACATTCCGCCACCTATTCGCGACTCTCAATCCAAATTTAGCTTCTCTCAGAAATTGAAGAAGTTCATGTTATATAGACAAAAAGAGTTAGAAGATTATGCAGTGGAGGCATCAATTATTTAATGGGAACTTTAGATGCAAATAACACATTTAGGTACAGTCTATTAATTGGTATAAGTATTCATATTTCTATTTATATATATTATATGTATATATATATGTAATATTAATTATTGTATGTTGGCATTTATCTTTATGTTATTATCATTTTATTTATACGCTCTTATCAAGGTTTTTTGTTTTTGGTTTTTTTTTTAATTTTGTGTCTTATTGTATGAATTTTTATTTTGGATGTATTTAAAGTATTTTGATTAGATGTTTAGTTTATAATTATAACTGACTGTGACGTCACCCGGGTCTCAGCTGAAAATCAGCGCTGCGCATTGCTTTCCTGCGATGAACGGCTAATGCTGAGCTGTAAACCCTTTCTGTTTGGTGTCACAGACAGTCATGTAATATCTAAGATAGGATGTACTGTTTGTGACACTAAAAAGTGAATAAACTTATTTTCTTTCTTTCTTTTCTTTCTAACTTTACTATAGGAGTGGAATGAGTCTATAGTAATATAATAGGAAAGATTTGATGTTTTGTTTGTTAATTATGAATAGTCTACGAAAATATTGTACCGGTTTTAAAATTTCACAAATGGAAAAATTCCTTATTAGCAAGTAACATAGGCTATAATATTTTATCTTCGTATTACCACGGAAATGGGAACGAGTAAAACTGCAAAGATAAGAGCATGCATTTTAAGAAATTAAATAACACGTGTCTCAAACGGTGAAGGAAAACATCATGAGGAAACCCGCATACAAGAGAATTTTCCTAATTCTCTGCGCGTGTGAAGTCTGCCAATCGATCGAATCGAATCGATCGAAAAAAAATGTAAACCCATATTTGTTGGGGTCCCAAGGTGCTGGAATGGCGACCCCGTACTAGTAAGCGCAGTGTTGGCCGACTCCCACCAGGTGGACTGACGACATCAAGCGAGTCGCAGGGATTCGCTGGATGCAGGTGGCTCAGTATCGTGATGTTTGGAAGTCCCTACAAAATGCCTATGTCCTGCAGTGGACGTCCATCGGCTGATATGATGATGATGATGATGATGATGAAAGATAACTGCAAAGGGTCTACTAGTTAAGTAATAAATTCGTATAATCAACCCCATAAATAATTTATCTTCGTACAATTATTATTTTCTGTACTTTTTCCAACTAAGAGTAATAAAGCAATAATCCCGTCGGAGAGGGATTAGCCGTAGCAGCGATGGCTTTACCTTGTTCTCCTTATGAAGTGTAGGCACTGAGATAAACAAGTTCCTATGTATTGAGCCAGGTTAACTGCTGGACCAGTCGTTTCAGTGTGGTATCGGATCACTGAAGTCTTGGGTTCGACTTCTGGGTCGAGGCAATAAATAGTTAGTTACGACCTTTGCCTCCGATTTCGAAGGGTGTGGGTTCGAATCCGGTCCGGGGCATGCACCTCCAACTTTTCAGTTACCAGAGATTTTTTCAATTCAGAGGTAGAGGTCATATCCACTGGGCCTGGCCTTAAAGTGAAGTAAAATAGGCTGATGATAAATTATGATAAACTATTTTACTTATTTATTATTTTACTAGTATAACCTAAATTAAATTCAAACCTATTAGATTGAGAGCCTGCATAACTAAATCATCGTGCTTATATAAGACTGGAGATTTACTTATTTCTAAGACTGAAAGTTTGTCAACATATTTACCTGCCGGTAAGTACGGAAGGCAATAATGGATTTTACCCCATGCTGTAACACGGGAGTGTACAGCACAAATCCCTGGCTGCTACTAAGAACCTTCTAGAAAGAACCTAAAAAGAAGAAAGTTCAATATTTTATCAAGCCAGGACTGGAACCAGGAATACGTGATCAATATCACATGCTGAGTTTGTTGTGGGCTCGGACCAAGGTGCCTTTGGAACCATCGTAACTGTAATTTTAAGTTTTCAACCAATTATTATCACAATTAGGTATCTAATAATATTATTACCTGACGTTTCGAAAGTCCTTGTTAACTGAAATAATTGAATTGGACTTTGACATAGATTAACCATTGTACCAGCGGCAATTAGTCAAGAAAAAATAAATAAAACTTCTTGAAAAATCCCTGAATAAGTCAAACAATCAGACGAGTAAGTCATCGATAAAAGTCAGAATGCCTAAAACAATAAATCCTCTAATGGGAATCTCAAGTTAAAATATACAATGATTACATTACGAATTGATGAAGTTAGATATCTTGTTTCGTAAACTTTCCAATTTTTATTATCGTCGGCTTTCAATTTGCAGATATTTATATCTCAGTTGAGGCATACGAGCAGTTTTTGCTCCGCGAAATATAAGAAAAAAAAAGAAAAGAACGAAAGATCTTTATTAATAAGTTTTGCCATACATAATAATATAAATTATAAATATCCAATTTATTCAAGGCGCAACGACAACTCAAGCAGTAGAAACAGTTACTAAATAAATATGTTGAAATTTTACATTCTTCGTTTTGTCCATCCGCGTCAACACATGGCGCCAGGGAAGACCAGAGCTACGTTGGTTGATCCACCACAGACTTACCTAGTAAATGTCGAGTGGAGACCATTTTGGACCACACACATCGTCTTTTTTTTCTTTCTTTACTTCTTTTGTTAGAAGACAGAGGAAGACGTGGACCCTTAAGACGTGGAAGGTAGAATCTCACCAGAACCACGATACTAAACAAACACCCACAAACAAACAAACAAACTCAGCCAAAAAACCTTGGCTGTGTTTGTTGCGGGCTTTTCTCGGACCAATTTTAAGTTTTCGATTATTATTACTACCATTAGATAAAACTAAATTTTGACATAATCCTGACTTTTCAAAAGTGCTTGTAAACTAAGCCTAGATGAAATAAGTGAATTTTGAATTTTAATGGAACGACTGCAAAGGGAGAGTGGTATATAAAAAGACACATTCTGGTGACTAAATCACTCACTTATCCCCGACAAGTTTCGAAACATTTTATCACCTATCAAGATAATAACATTTTAATGTGCCAAAAGTCCGTTTGCGTTATCGAACGTAAGTGCGAAGTTCGTTTTCGACCGGAATTTATTTAGGAAAGTTGCTCAAACAAAGATAAATTTGAATCGACTTCTCCGAAGATTAATGTGGTAAGTTTTTAGGCTCGAGAACCGTGGCAATGAATCGTTTGCCAATCAATTTTATGCGCTTTTACGTACGCAATAGGTTTGACAGGTTAGCTTTGGTAGTAGGTGTTTGAATAATTATTGTAAACCCACTTATGTATCGCTTGTGTAGTAGACATCATTTAAAACTGAATGCCTTTTCTACTAAGTGTGTTTATGAAAAGGCGTTAGAGGCGTGTGGTGATATTACTTATGAATAGGTCAAGTGACTATGTTAGGTTTTGTTACCAACCCATATTCCGCTCACTGCTGAGCTCGAGTCTCCTCTCAGAATAAGAGGGGTTAGGCCACTACGCTGGCCCAATGGTTTGGCAGACTTCACACACGCAGAGAATTAAGAAAATTCCCTGGCGTGCAGGTTTCCTCACGATGTTTTTCCTTCATCGTTTGAGACACAGGACATTTAATTTCACTAGGCTATTACGGCTTTTAATTATTTGATAGTTAGCAATGTTATTATCACATGAGCCAAAGATCAAACATCACAAACGGATTCCATAGTCTGTTTAAACAGTTTTAACGAACGTGTGATTTAATAAGTTTCTTCATCAGCCAATGAAGCATTAAAATATCATTCCTCACTTAAACGCTCTAGATATCACTAAGTTTTATACAGTGATAATACCTATCATCGGCCGGAGAGACATAAAGTAAAGCCAGTAAAGTGAGAGCTTAACAAGCTCACCGCGGCAATTAAAAACTTTTATCGCCATTCCTATAACTTGGAAACTAGGTTTTGCTGTTGAAAGAAAATACTTTAATATTTTTTTACTAACAGAGAAGAAATTGATTTGCTTTCTAAGAGTTCTTATTTGAGGAGTTAATTTTGATGATTTTTAATGATAATTTTAGGTTTTTATTTAACAAAATGGACTTGAATTTGCTTCTTCTTAACTATTGTATGTAATTAAGTGGTGAGTATTTTGAGCTGCCGATTGGTGAGTCGAATTAATTACTTGCAAAACATCATCATCATCACCATTATCAACCCATATTCGGCTCACTGTTGAGCTCGAGTCTCCTCTCCGAATGAGAGGGGTTAGGCCAATAACCACCACCACGCTGGCCCAATGCGGATTGGCAGACTTCACATATGCAGAGAATTAAGAAAATTCTCTGGTATGCAGGTTTCCTCACGATGTTTTTCCTTTACCATTTGAGACACGTGACATTTAATTTTTTAAAATGCACACAACTGAAAAGTTGGACGTGCATGCCATGGACCGCATTCAAACCCACACCCTCCGGAATCGGAGGCAAATTTATGATTACTTTATTTTGGTATCAAATAATACTAGTATACGTAAGTCGAACACTAACTTCAAACTTTGAAAACCTAGCTTTCACACTGTATACTCAGTATATTGCCTTGTATTTTCCTATTTCTCAGTAACATTTTCAGAAATTAACATCAGATGCAACATAGTAATGCAAAGATAAAACTCAAAAGCGTACGTACAACGCTCGTAAGTCACGAACACGAAACTAGAAGCTCGGAGAACAAAGACGGAACCATAAACAAGTCTTATTAAGTTTCATAAGTTCAAATTAAATTTTCATTTCCACTAAAATCTGGAATAAGCTCGGCGGGACTAAAAACCTAGACTTCCGCGTCCCGTAGCTTATTATTTCATTTGACACCGCTGACACTCACGTGAGAGTGCCGTGATTTATACCACGCAGGTGACCCAGTTATGGTTTAGACCAGGGATGTAACGACGTAGGAGTCGAAGTCCGAGATATATTTCGGGATTATATAATCAATTTTTATCGATTGATATAATTTTTGTTTGTTACTGTTTAATATGTTTATGTTTAAACTGTTTAATATTTTTTCTTTATTTTTTTTTGCATAGGTAGTAGAATGTCCTAACAAATAAAGCTGTCTCCATTATGTAGATTGATGGTAGGGTTAGAACTTTTTTGTTTAAAAAGTGAGGTCTACAGCTTTCGCGCGATTTTATATTTGCTCAGTGTCGGTGCTTTCACCCCAAAGAATTATCCCATACAAGAATTATCCCATTACGCATACGCATATAGCGTATGCGTAATGGGATGGGGAGTAAGCGTTCCAAGAATATATGCGTATGCGTAATAGGCAATGAGTAAGGTTTCTTTATTTGTATTTGCTTGCAGTATAGGCACCAAAGGCATATATACAAAACGTGAGAGCTTTATGGTTTGATTTTGGATATGGTTTTACCAGTTTAGGTGGGTATCTATAGTTAGCCCGAGGAGAGTAAAAAATTTAATTAAAAAAAAACACTTAATTATTAGTGCTTAAATAAAAAAATCTCTTTCTCCTGCCACCAATTCTGACCCTGGCTCTGACTCCGGTTCCAACTCCGATAAATCAAATTTAAAAACTCCGACTCGGCCTTCGGTTTCGATAAAATTACCCCCGTTACATCCCTAGTTTAGACCTGTGACACTTGTTTCAAGTCACACAGCCACAGTGTTATACTGGAAAGTTACTTGAGGTTTTGGCGAATTGGAACATCGTGCAGACATCTTGGATAAATAAAATGTACCATTCTAACATCATCATTAACAACCCATATTCGGCTCACTGTTAAGCACGAGTCTCCTCTCAGAATTATAGGGGTTAGACCCTTCACCGCGCTGACCCAATGCAGATTGGCACGTAGAGAATTAAGAAAATTTTTAGTTAAACAGGTTTGAGACACGTGATATTTAATGTCTTAAAATGCACATAACTGAAAAGTTGGAGATGCATGCCCCAGACCTTATAACATACCATTATAACATAATAAAACTTATTATTGAAAGACTACGCTATTGACAATTACGCGAGAACGCCTTAATTAATACCACGCAAGCGAACCAGTGATGGTTTGACACTAGTGTCAAGTCACAGCTATAATCTGGATAGCTTCTTGATACTCTGACTATATAGGTAACGTTGGAACATCACGCAGCATATCATTTCATTATTAAACCCTTGAAAGCGTCATTATTTATACCACGCAAGCGACCCATTTGTGGTCTAGACCTGTGGACACAAGTTTCAAGTCACACGGTCACAGCTTTCTTCTGCATAAAGCTTCTTGAGCTCCGCTTCTTATTACGCAGGTAATTTCATTTGACACTACTGACACTTCTGTGAGAGCATCATAGTCAATACCTCGTATGTGACTCTGTAATGGTTGATAGTTTCAAGTCACAAGGCCACACCGTTATTCTGGATAAAGCTTCTTGAGCTTCTGTCAATTTAACATTTGAACATTACGCAGTTTATTTTTTCATTTGACACCTCTGACACTTACGTGAAAGCGCCATGATTTATACCACGCAAGCGACCCAGTTATGGTATAGACCTGTGACATTAGTTTCAAGTCACAAGCTCAAAACGATATTTTGTAAAATATTACTTAGGTATATTACTGACGACCATTGGTATATCACATTGCATTTTTGAAACCTCTGACACTCGCTTTAGAGCTTTGAGTGTATACCACGCATATGACCGAGTTATTAGTATATATTATTTATTAAAAATTAATTAGGCTTCAGGCAACCTATCCGGATACTTCTGTCTGGAATATACACCTTATATTAATTGATACTGCTAATATTTACGTCAATATGCTGCGAATTATTCGCAGTTAACCAAGTTACGAGATCTCTGACACTAGATGTGAGTGATAAATTGATAACTTCATTGCTATAGGATAGGAATATCCAATCGAGCGACGTGAAACCAATCCAATATCAATGGATATTTCTTTAGGGTGATAATAGAACAATTATTTTGTTTAATTACATTTTTTATATTTATTTACCTGTATGCAGTCTTACCGAGACGCTCACGTAGATGGTAGACGCTTGCATGATGGTGACTAAAAATAGTGCTTAATTTAAGTGATCACTTATAACGAAGCATCACTTAGTAAGGCACACTTTCTAGGTCCATGACGTCTTGCCCTGTACCTATAACCCTGATTCATAAATAGTATTGGTTAAGTTTTCACAGGCAATATCCGACAATCGCTTCGCATTGACAAGTGTATTATTATTATTTTTTTCTACAAGTTGGCCCTTGTCTACAATCTCACCTGAGGTAAGTAATGATGCAATCTAAGATGTAAGCGGGCTAACTTGTTAGGAGTGGGATGAAATCCACACTTCTTTGGGCTTCTACATGACATCGTACCGGAACGCTAAATCGCTTGGCATCTTTGTCGGGAGGGTGGTACTAGCCAGACATGGACTAATTAAGAAAACCTCAATCGGCCCAGCCGGGATCCAACCTAGGACCTCCGTTTAGTAAATCCACCACGCACAGTACTTCGCCTTAGAGGCTGTCAAAACATAATTAATTAGGTAAAAGAAACCTTTCATCAAAGTTCCGAAGTTAAAATCGCTTCCGCGTGTCACTTGTACCACGTTCTCCCTGTAGCTCCGCTCAGTTCTCTCAAGGGTGCTCATATATGCGAGGCTTAGAATGAGTTATGAACAGCCGGGCGAGAAAAGTTTCTATATGTTTGCTCTATTTAACACTTATTAATTTTACATTTTATCTCAGTTTTATCATTTCTATTGTGTGGGGCTTTAAAAACGCTTTCACTTTCGATTTAATTCAAAACAAAATTATTTTTGTTGATTCTTACAGAGTTAAACTTATTTTTAACAGACAAGTTGAAACTTTATAATCTGACTAAAATGCAATAACACAGTAGGAAATTTAAGAGTAATGTCTACTTAAACAAATTTTTAAGTTAGTTGAACCATAAGTAAAGAAATTTTTAACTCGTCTTTATAAAAGGAAGTAGTACGTTTAAATACTGATGTGATAAAAACACAATGTAGCTACCGGCTCGGTCTCTACCTGTGGCATCGTACAAGTCATCATTATCAACATATCGGCCGATGGACGTCCACTGCAGAACATAGGCCTTTTGTAGGGACTTCCAAACATCACGATCCTGACCCGCTTCCATCCAGCGAATCCCTGCGACTCGCTTCATGTAGTCAATTCAAACCTGTGTGGTGGTGTGGGTCGACCAAAACTGTGCTTTTTAATGCAGAAACGAAGCCACGAATTCACATGATTTTTAAGTGGAGATAGTTGAAAGGATGGAGAGTGGCATAGGCTGCTTTTTATTTTCTTCTAACCCCCCCACTTCCCCTTAAGTTTTTATTTAGCATTTGTTGAGTAGGGGTAGGGTAGAAGTAGAGGATAGGGGTAGAGTAGGGGTAGAGTAGGGGTAGAGTTAGGTAGGGGTAAGCGCACATAAGTCAAAGCGAAGCTTGACCGGGTCCGCTAGTTGCTGATAATTTGACTTTGAATATTGTAATAATTTTTCACAAATTTTACAATATTTACACATAAGAGTATAAACCAACTTTTCTTGCACTTCCTAATTTTATATATCATTAGTAAGTTCATGTACCTACCCTATAATATGAAATAAAATAAAAAAAACATACCGCAAGAAAAATCACCTTTTATTATATATTTTTTTATTATTTAATAATACATCTCGAAATTCTTAGTCTATCAAAGGCCAAATGAATTGATAGCAACGCCCCAATTTCAACACCTGAACATCAGTGCCTCGCATTTTATTCAAACAGTTCAACTTACACAGGTTTGTGTATGTCTTATTGTCATTCCCACACACTGGGAGGTACATCCTGGGGCACTCATCACAGTCTGTGATAGTCTCCAACAGTGGTAACGAGTCGTTGAAACTTTCCACATACCAGCTCTGTAATGTCATTGCCTGGCGCCAGCTTAACGTCGGATTTAAAATCGGATGAGTAGGTATAGGCCTGGTTTTGTCACTGGATTTAGTTGTTTGGATGGCTAAAGTTGTTATTGCTGCTGCAATTGTTAATGATACTGCAAGGTAAAGTAGAAATCATATCACACTAATACATATAAAGCCAAAAGTTTGTGTGTCTGCGTAAGTGTGTATGTTTATTCTAAGCGATTTGGCTGAAATTTGGAATGGAAATAGATTTTAGTCTGGATTAACACATAGGTTACTTTTCATCTCGGAACAATCAATGGGTTCCGCGGGATTTGTGAATAACTGAATTCCACGCGGATGAAGTCGCGGGCTATCGCTATTATAATATAAAACTCCCCGACGGTTAAAACGTAATTGAAAATAATTTAAAAACCCCCAACTTTTAAAAGAATGTTCGCAACAACACCCAAACCAAAAAGACGTTAAAGCCACAGTAGCTCAACAGAAAACGGGCTAGTTAATAACCGGTGACCATGGGTTTGATCCCTGCCCGTATCCTATGTATGCTTTTAAAATTATGTTTAAACCAATTGAATTTATCAATATTACCAACAAGTAACGTATTAACAATTTTAGTGGAAAACTTTAACAGAATTTTAATTATATTTAAAATAGCACTCACTGCAAACGGCGAACATTCTGGAAAAACCAACAACAATTATTATCCTTTGTAAAAGGCAGGAATTTTTAAATGAATTGTTACCGCAAACCAAGGGCTGTCTACTTGATCCGCGATTATTAAAACATGATTTTACATAATATCACAGTTTGCTTACATGACAATTGCATTCTTTTATTTTACTCAATTGTTAAACAAATCTCAAATGTCATATAAAGAACAAATCATCATCATCATCATTTAAGCCGATGGAAGTCCACTGCAAGACATAAGCCATTTATAGGGACCTCCTATAATCCTAACATTCACGATTCTGAGCCGCCTGCATCCAGCGAATCCCTGCGACTCGCTTGATCGCTTGATGTCGTTAGTCCACCAGGTGGGGGTCTTTCCAACACTGAATTTTACGCTGCCAACCCCGACATTAATTAATGATTCAATATTCATCCTATTTTATTCAGCGTTAGTTTCATATTCTCGGGTCGGGGTAAAATACGAGTAATTTACATCCTCGAATAAGGAGGCATTGTATCCACAGAAAACAAACTAGTTTTTTTTTTTATTCTTTACAAGTTAGCCCTTGACTTCAATCTCACCTGATGGTAAGTGATGATGCAGTCTAAGATGGAAACGGGCTAACTTGTTAGGAGAAGGATGAAAATCCACACCCCTTTCGGTTTCTACACAGCATCGTACCGGAACGCTAAATCGCTTGGTGGTACGTCTTTGCCGGTAGGTGGCCGACATACGAGAAGCTCAACATATCAAAATTTCAAATTGGTTATTATTTAGTTCGAGGAACAGGCAGATGTCTGGCGTACCAAAATACTATCAAAACATTGATATCCCACTGGTAAGACGTTTTTAAGCGCCCTCTTAATAGTTTTACCGAAGACATCAAACGGGATGCTGAGAGCCCCTGGATGCAGGTTGGTCTTGTCGTTTTTAGACGCCCTTATAGGCCCAAGTTTTAGATTTTTACGAATATTTGCCATATCTTTTATAATATGATCAATATTCCCTTTCCCCTCTAACCAGTCAGGAAATACTGTGCTAGGAGTGGGTACGACAATAGACCAACGGAGCGAGGACCGAACCACCACCACTCGGTGATGAGTCCGACCGCTCTTACCGTAGATCTATTGAGGATTTAAATTTTGGAAATCTAATTGCAACGAGACAACCCTAGACAAACCACAAACTTTGCATTTTATTAAGCGCTTCAAATGGCATTCTTAATGCGGCTAACTTTTTTAATAGCCTATAGTTGGGTAATAAAACTTTAATATTGATGAAACTTTGCCACAATATCAAATATTTCCAATCGTTTAGTTCTGAGACTAACGCTTTACATGAATCTGTATAATACATTCTAAACAGCATTCAAACTTGAAAGGTAGATATCAAAAACAATGTAACCTTTGCGGTATTAACGAGTATGAAAATGTGGATAATTTGTAAAGTATTTTTCATATTAATACATTAGCTTTATTTTATAATTAGTAACTTAAACACGTTTAATGTTATACACACGGCTTATATACTACAAGGCCTCATACATTTAATTTGCCGCGGATTCGAAATCAAGTGTTTCTTTGTACAAAGTATGGTGAATTTTATGTCAATTGAATAACATACAAATGAAATACGAGCCACAAAATGCTCACACGTCTTCCGAGAAATGACGCATTATCGAGAATTCCCCTAGCTAGGTGCTGTCTGATAAATCTGGTAGTGGCAACGAAGGGTCAGTGATTAGTAGGTACGATGTCAGCTATAATAATTATGGTGCTGATAGCTTTGAGCATTCACTTGTAACAGAACATCGAGCATTCACCGTTTTTATATTTGTCGAACTAAACAACGAGCCGAGGGAAGCATAGCGCCAAATAGTGCTACGAACATCTTGATAATTCTAGCGAATGTTCTATTCAATGTTTCCATTTCAAGTAAATTCTGTGTCGATTCTCTTTCTACGATCTTGAACAGATTTTGATCACGTGACCTGTCGATAGCAAATGTCATTCCCATACATTTATCTAATTTTCGAAGCGTTTCCAATTGTAGAAAGAGAATCGTCGCGCCACTTGGCTACAGGGGCGGCTCGCTAGAATGCTCGCCAGAACGCTCGACAGACCTGTCGCTTAAATGTTCTCGTATTTTTCTGTGATGTAACATTCGCACAAATGCTCATTACAAGTAAAAGCTAAGTCTATCAGCACCTTTACGTTATTCTCGAGCATTCCCGCGATTTCACGTACCTTATCGCAATAATGTAACTGTCCTTAAATACTCGTAGCGCAATAAACAACGTAGGGTTCGAAAATTATTGTATGTATGCCATTTAAAAGGAAGTTTCTGATAAAGTTTCCATATATCTAGTCTAGGCGTCTAGTATAAATCTACTTTTTAATAAATCCATTTCAAAGAAATCAATTGACATTCATTTCCTTTAACGGGCATTTATTCATTCCAAGCGATGAAAATGTTATTCCAATAATATGAAGGTTGTAATATTTTATTTCAGTGAACATGGTGCCATCGACGGGAAATAACAGATTTTTATTTTTATATTTCATATTGTGCCCGTTATGTGTTATTGTTATTATTACGAGTAAGTACAGTTTTTAGAAGAACTCTAGGTACGTCTCTATAGCTTTTAATTTTTAATAGGTACTCTAGTGTCCTAGACATTCTAGTTTTGAAACACGTTTATTGTCGTGGTAAAGTGTAACTTAACTGCAATACGTCATGATTATATAATGATTTATTTATTTTGCTATCATCCGCGAAAAGTCGACGAACCCATGCGACAACGTCACGCAGGAGATGTTGACTCTACAACGTGCAATTGCACGTTGTAGAGTCTACATCTCCTGAGGATGCTCCGGTTTCGGGGTGAAACGTACGTAGAGAGTATTTTGTCGGACCTGGGTGACGTTGTCGCATGGGTTCGTCGACTTTTCGCGGATGATAGCAAAATAAATAAATCATTATATAATCATGATGAACTTCCGCAAAGTAACGCCTGCTTCTATCCAATATGCAATACGTCATTTACACTCTCGCGCGACCGGCGAGACGAGCCGCGAGGCGAAGTACGAGGCGAGTGTGTAAACAGTGAGCTCGTAGTTCTTGTCCAGAAGGAGCGAATTCATCGCGAATCGTATCGCGCGAATTCATACGCGCGTTGTCGAAATAATAGACATCAATACATCGCGTCCATAAGCATCGCGCGAATTCTAAATACGCGCGTAAGCCGCGTGCACTAAGCCAGACTCGACGCGCGCTTGATTCGCGCGTATTGCGCGTGAGTCGAGCTATTAGGGACGCCTTGTTGCGTCCAGTTGACGCGCGAACTCTAGAGCGAACTCTATATTTCAAATAACTCACTCGCCGACATGTACAACAATTAAAAAAATTGTTCATTCCAACAGATGGTCCTGTAATTAAAGCGTATGTATACGAGGATATGTTTAGGATGTACCGGCTGGTGAAACCTTACCAAATAGGGCCACAGGTGGGCGCTTTCAAAGACCTGGTCAATATCACCAATTGTGAGTGTCCCCGAGTCTACTGGCCTGTTTGCGCTACAGATAATATGACTTACGTCAACATATGTGTAGTCAAGTGCTTAAAATTGACCATGCGTAGATACGGCTCTTGTATAGTCTACAGACGAAATGGTAAAAGATCAAGAGTTATCTACATACCGTCAAAGTGGAAAGTAAGTAATAAAACAATGTGAAGTAAATTGTTTTTAATTGACTTCAAAAAAAGATGAAGGTTGCAATAGGCTAGTTGACAGTTTTATTTAACGGTCGTAAATCGTTCATTATCGTTCTACTAGATTGAAAAAAAATTTCAATTTTTCCAGACGTGATTACATGAAAACTTTAGTTTTTAAATATAGTCGTGGACAAAAAAGGTATCCACCTTAGCACGATGCCACAGTGAGCTGTGGCGCTGGTTTTCAGGTAAAACCTTGTGACTGCTGTGACTGTTCACGGACATGTCTACGACAATGTATACTATATACATCATCATCATCATCATCATATCAGCCGATGGACGTCCACTGCAGGACATAGGCCTTTTATAGGGACTTCCAAACATCACGATACTGAGTCACCTGCATCCAGCGAATCCCTGCGACTCGCTTGATGTCATCAGTCCACCTGGTGGGGGGTCGACCAACACTGCGCTTACTAGTGCGGGGTCGCACGTCTAACGTCCATCGGCTCTTCGAAATATGTTCCCCGCCCCTTGCCACTACTATTGCCATTGCCACTAGGTATACTTATACAATTCAAATGAAATATTAGGTACGTATATACTGCATTAAAAAATATTTCTTTGATTGATTACATTGTGACGTCATCCACATCCGACCATAAGCCGAACAATGATTCAACCAATTTAAGCAACATATAGGTATCTAGCATTAATCCGATATGGTTTTGCCGGCTTATTTGTTCCAATTAAAACGAGATCTCTCTAACCAACTTATATTTTAACAAACTAAGCAAATTGTTTCCATAATACAATAGCAATAAAGGTCAATATGAATGCATAAAGGATCTTTGTAACCTACGGTGCTTTATGAGATTTCGATGAGTAGGTATTGCAATTTTTTTTTTTATTAAAATAAGGCTTACGGAGGGTTAATATTATTCACATTATTTAAAAATTACAAAGTCAGATTGAGGTGAACGCGCCTTGTTTGTCTAAATTATATTAAAACTATATTTTGCTTTCGGCTTCGCTCGCGAAATAATAAGTTGTTATATTAAGCCCTCCTTCACACGAGAGCTTTTTTGACGGACGTTAAAAAAGCCGTTCAAATACAACAAATGCGTTCCCAAGTAAATGACGCTTTTTTCGAGCAGTGTTGTATTTTAAATTTTGAGCGTTGGCAATAGAACGTTGTTTAACGTCCGTTTAAAAATATCTCGTGCGAATCAGGGCTCACTTGTATAAGATGCTAAAATGGCCAAATATTTACGAGGTTTTATCCTATGCTGGATATAAGCCTGATCTGATAGTAGGTAAGTAATAAAATCTTTTTAATAAAAAAAATGTTAAAAAGACATCTTTCGTTCAATTGTTACAAAGACATAGAGATGTTCAGTGAACGAAATTACTGAACCGATTTCCATGAAAATTGGTTTAAAATTGGTTAAGAAATGATGAAGTCATGCGGTAACAAATATTAAAAAAATGAAACATACGCGTCGAAATTAGAACCTCCTCCTTTTTTGGAAGTCGGTAAAAATAAGATGATGTAAATAATGACTATTATTTGTGCTGCAAACTATTAATAGTGATAATTATTATACATTAAAACCCCAGAATATAGATAAAGCGTAAGCTCGCCGCATCGAAGCAACGTGACGGGGCCTAAGCTCTATATCCCCTCTCCTATAAAGAGGAAGGTCGGGCCCTTTATTGTGCCGTTATTATAGGCGATAATGCGTAAATCTACCTACAAGTTATGTACATAAAGTAAAGTGATATTCATCAATATCAACCCATATTAGGATAACTGCTCGAGTCTCCTCTCAGAATAAGAGCGGTTAGACCAATATTCACCACGCTAGCCCAATGCGGATTGGCAGACTTCACACACGCAAAGAATGAAGAAAATTCTCTGGTATGCAGGTTTACTCACGATGTTTTTCCTTCACCATTTGAGACACGTGATATTTAATTTCCTAAAATGTACACAACTTAAAAGTTGAAGGTGCATGCCCCGGAACCGGATTCAGACCCACACCCTTCGGAATCGAAGGCAGAGGTCATATCCACCTGGTCTATCATGACTCTAAAAAAAGCTCGGAAAAAGATATTATATACTTGTAAAGGTAAATAAAATAAGCGCAAAATATTATAACACCAAAAAAGACAGATGTTCCAAACCGAACAAATAAAAAGGGAAATGGGCTTAAAATTTCCCAAAGGTAAAAATCGGTTTTACGGAACGTTATTTCCATTCCTACCAACAGCTACTTTTTTGTATTTATGACTGAACCTGGCAGTAAAAAGAAGTATAAACTGCTCTACATTTTGTCGCTTTTCTTTCGAATTTCTTTTTTTGGCGGCTTTTTTCTGAATTTTTCTCATAAATTCATATCGCAATAATTTAAAGATGTTTAGTATCCCTATAGGATTTTCATGTTATAGTAGTTTAGCATATAGTATACCTTTTATATCGTGGGGAAATCTTTTTTGGTTAGCAAAGTTAGCAAAGCAAATTGTTGGAAAGCTACACTATTCCCGAGTGCTATAGACTATATTTTATCGCTGTATTCCTACAGGAACGGGAGGGAAACGGGGAACTAAAACTGCCCGCGACTTCGTCCGCGTGAAATTTAGTTTTTCACAAATCCCTCGGGAACCATGGATTTTTCCGGACAAAAAGTATGTCCGGAGAAATCCATGGTTCCCGTGTAAGTAGCCTATGTGTTAATCCATGCTATAATATATCTGAATACCAAATTTTAGCTAATTCGGTTCAGTAGTAGCGGCGTTAAGGGGTCACAAACATTCAACCAAACATTCAAACATCCATACAAACTTTCGCGTTTATAATATTAGTAGGAAGTAGGATGTATGTATGAATTTTTAAAAGGTAACCCCGCGGGAATTGGTCTGTACGGACTCTTCGCCGCTGAGAAATAGAAATATTTATTCCAACGCCTTTAGTGCTAATGATACCGGAACAACGATAGGCCCATAGAACCTTCCCCCTATACGTTCTAATGTAGAGGTCATTTGCGTATTGACGTGAAAAGCGAAAACGCTTCGGACGTGGGGTCAAAAGGATTCTTTCCCTTAGCATATGTAACTGGCACCAATTCCCCTTGCGTACCCTGTCACACCGTTATACGAATTATTTTTATTTAATTTAGTGAATACGAAATTTTTAGTTTACGTCTTTACTTTTAGGGTGGTAACTAGTCACGACCGAAGCCTCCCACCAGCCAGACCTAGACCAATTAAGAAAATCCTAATCGGCCGCCCAGCCGGGGATTGGACCCAGGATCTCCGTCTTGTAAATCTACTGCGCATACCACTGCGCCACGGAGGCCGTCAAAATTGTCACCGATCTCGTAACTCCTTTTTCACATAATAATGGGCTAAATGACGCCTATATTCCATTATAACGCCTATATTTCCACGTTAGCACATTTTCATTTTTACAAGAGATTTGCTACTTTCATTATTATATTACTTTGAGCGGAACGAAATCAGAATATGATTGATCACCTGCCTGCTGCTGGCAGATATTCACTTTATAAGTACACTATATTACTCACGCGCATAGATATTAAGAGAGATGGATATACCTTGACAGTATAAAGCTACTGTTACACATGCTCATTTCACGCATAAAAGCATGTTACTATTGAGCAGTTGCTACTTATTAGCATGTGTATCACAACCTTGCTAATAATGATCATGCTTATTCCGAGCTTGCTCAAGAATCAACAGTCGTGCGATTTATGAGCATGCTACTTGCTGCGCGGGTGGAAGGGGGCGTGCTTTTAGCTTATTGAGTGTGCTAGTCGATTAGCATTGCTGTTCTGTATTCTCTTCACCTTCACCTCTCCCTGTCTAACACGATTCTATTGAAAGAGAGCGTTAGATACAAATTGTATGTGTAATGGAATGTTTGCTTTGAGCATGCTTATTCAGGAGCATACTTTAAAATAGCATGCTTATTGCTAGGAAATTTAAACTGATGATAAGCATGCTTGTATGGAGCATACTTAATAGCACGTTTTTAGCATTCTATTTAAGAGATAAAGTAGATATACCTAGAGATAAAATAGATATACCTTGGTAATGATTCACTGCCTAGTGTAAATCTACATCTTTATTTATTACTGGGCATACATATACGATATAAATAAAACAGATTGATATATTATTTTCTACCTGCGAATCCCACGTGAAAATTATTTTATTAATTTATGAACACTGTCCAAACAAATAAACAGACAAACATTTTAAGGAATAATTAATGAACGTATTTCGGTTGTTTGCTCAAAAAACGCAAATACCATTGGTATGGTACTAATAGAAATAATAATAATTTTAATATTAGATTGAAAGTACAAAAATCGCAATAAATATTTTTATCTTCAATAACATTTTTCATATTATTATAAACGTTATGAGACGAAAAAAATGTTCGGATTTCTCTTTGTTATTTTAAAACAATGAAAAAATGAAAAACTCGGCAAATACAAGAACAGAAAAATTACAAAATATATATCTAAAAAGTTGTATATCTAGTATAATAGGTACGTAAAAACCAAAAAAAACATGTTTTACCGCGATATTTTGCGTATTACAAGACGTCCTCTCCGAAACAAACGAAATAAGAGTTCTATCATAAAATACAGGTAATATTGGTTATAGTGTTATGAAATATTGTTCTATAGTTACCTTGTGGTACTGCCTCGGGGGAATTCACGGGAACACTGAAAAGACGAACGGAAATACATTCAGGTTCTGATAAAACGAAGTTACAGATATTCACTTGTGAGCGGTTCAGATGAAATTATGTTCACGATATAGCTTACATTATATGTTTAGGATTTCATGCCGCAAATGGATAAACGGTATTCTTATATGATCATTTTGTTGCCCGTCTGTCTGACAAGACTCTTTATCTTGGAAACGCGTAAGGATATATTAACAGGTTGAAATTAAACGCAGGTCTTCGACAGTCCCTTATAGCTGTGACAGAATCAAACATATAAGTTAGAAAAAACCGGACAAGTGCGAGTTGAACTCGCATTAAGAAGAGTTAAGAAGGTTCCGATCGATGTTTTACTATCATGTTTTTGATATCCAACATAAAATTCATGTTATAGAAAAAAATACCGACCGAATTGAGAACCTCCTCCTTTTTGAAGTCGGTTAAAAATATTTGGGCTCATTTCGTTAAATTAAATATTTATCTATGCTACGGGAAATTCATTTTCATCCATATAATCGTACAATACCCAAGAATTAAGTAAGTAACATGTGATAGCCCACTCTGCCACCACTTCTACCTAATTCAGAGGGCGTAGGTTCGAATCAGGTCACCGGGAATTCACTTCCAACTTTACTGTTATGTGCATTTTCAGAAATTAACTATCGCACATGTCTCAAATAGTGAAGACGCCTACCATAAGGGAGCATTATTCTGTTAAACCACGATCTTTTTTTAAAATATAAATTAAATTACAGTTCGGTGTAAAAGCGTCAGAGGTAAGCACGATTTCTTCGGGTTTTTTCGAATTTTGCATTACAATGAGAATAATCTTACCTTCGATTGGCATCTAATGGAGGGCGACCCTCTCGAGTTTCAGGAGTCGAGCACCATTTCCGGAATAGCTTGAATAAGCTTTTTGAGCTATTATTTGGCACCACACTTGTAATACATAATTAGCAATTATTGAATTCATTATAATTAAAATCTTAGCCGTGATAGCCCATTGAATAACCTCTGCCTTCGATTCCGAGCCTAGGTTCGAATCCGGCCCGGGGTATTGCACCTCCAACTTTTCAGTTATGTGCATTTTAAGAAATTAAATATCACGTTTCCCAAACGGTGAAGGAAAAACATCGTGAGGAAACCTGCATACCAGAGAATTTTCTTGATTCTCTGCGTTTGTGAAGTCTACCAATCCGCATTGGGGTAGCGTAGCGGATTATTGGCCTAAAACCCCTCTTATCTTGAGAGGAGACTCGAGCTCAGCAGTGAGCCGAATATGGGTTGATAAATGATAGGCCATTGAATATAACCTCTGCCTCCGTATCCGGAGGGTGTAGGTTTAAATTCAGTCCTCGGCATGCACCTCTAACTTTCAGTTGGGTGCATTTTAAGAAATTAAATAACACGTGTCTCTAACGGTGAAGGAGGAAACATCATGAGGAAACCCTCGTCCCGCATATCAGAGATTTTTTTTAATTCTCTACATGTGTAAAGTCTGCCAATCCGCATTGGGCCAGCGTGGTGGACTAAGGCCTAACCCCTCTCATTCTGAAAGGAGACTCGTGCTTAAGAGTTAGGGTAATGATGTTAAATGTTATTAGTTAAAACATTTAACATCATTACCCTAAGCCCGCCAACCTGCACTGAAGTAGCGTGGTGGGTCTTATCTCTATATACACTCAAGGAGGAAGACCTACAGTCACTAACTTTGACGTATGTTAGTTGAGATTATATGTAGCAAATGTCATCCGGTGCCTAATAGTGGATATCATACAGTAGGTAGACACAGAGTAACCAGAGAGAGTCTTTACAAACTGCGTGCTGAAGCCGGTGCAACCCATAAAAAAAACAAAAGTCACGCATATACAATCTTTTTTATTAATTTGTATATCAAAATTCAACTCTAACAACAATTACGTAAATTAATACAATAATAATCAATAATAACCAATAAAAAAACACTATCTTATTTCTTTAGTTTTGTGAACAGTTTTTAAAATATTTAAAAACGTATGATGCCATTTTTCTTGAATAATATTGAAAATTACTGATGCTACGTTCGTATCGTACCTACTGACAAGAGAACGTATTCGTTTTTGAATTTCGTATCCGTGACGGGTACAACACCATCTTGTTCCGTACGCTACATCTGTACATATATTATTGACTAGCAGATGCCCGCGACTTCGTCCGCGTGAAATTCGATGTACATTTTCGAACCCTTCGCCCCTTCTATTTACATTTTCGATTTTTTTATATATGAAAAATACAAAATCATAACCCCTATACAATAAAGTGCGCGTTTTTTTTGCTTGGGTAAAATGCCCAGCCGTAACCTAGGTCGGTGGTCCCATCATAAGCCCCCGGCCGCAGGCCGCGCGTTCCTTTTTTTGTGCATCGGTAAAATGCCCAGCCGTAGCCACGATCAGTGGCCACATCACAAACCCCCGGCCGAAGGCCGGTGCACAGTAAAGTGCGCGGACGAAGGCCACGCGTTCCGTTTTTTGGGTATAATGCCCAACCTTAGCCACGTTCGGAGGCCCCATCACAAACTCCCGGCCGAAGACCGGTGTACGAAAAGTGCGCGGCCGCAGGCCGCGCGTTCCGTTTTTTGTGCATCGGTAAAATGCCCAGCCGTAGCCACGATCAGTGGCCACATCACAAACCCCCGGCCGAAGGCCGGTGCACAGTAAAGTGCGCGGACGAAGGCCACGCGTTCCGTTTTTTGGGTATAATGCCCAACCTTAGCCACGTTCGGAGGCCCCATCACAAACTCCCGGCCGAAGGCCGGTGTACGGTAAAGTGCGCGGCCGCAGGCCGCGCGTTCCGTTTTTTGTGCATCGGTAAAATGCCCAGCCGTAGCCACAATCAGAGGCCACATCACAAACCCCCGGCCGAAGGCCGGTGCACAGTAAAGTGCGCGGACGAAGGCCACGAGTTCCGTTTTTTGTGCTTGGGTAAAATACCCAGCCGTAGCCACAATCAGAGGCCATAGCACAAACCCCCGGCCGAAGGCCGGTGTACAATAAAGTGCGCGGCCGCAGGCCGCGCGTTCCGTTTTTTGTGCATCGGTAAAATGCCCAACCGAAGCCACGATCAGAGGCCACATCACAAACCCCCGGCCGAAACCGGTGTACAGTAAAGTGCGCGTAGCAAATGCCCAGCCGTAGCCACGATCAGTGACTATATCACATACCCCCGGCCGAAGGCCACGCTTCTTTTTTGCTTGGGTAAAATATCCAGCCGTAGTCACGGTCGAAGGCTGTATCATAAACTCCCGGCCGGTCTATAATAAAGTGCGCGCGACCAGGAAAAAAGGAGGACTTTTCATACAAACTTTTAACACCTATTTCACCGCCTTCAGATTTTATTTTCGTTATAAAAAGAATACTTTAACCTGCTCCGTATTATATTCTCATACCGTGCTAAGTTGCATTTGAATTCATTCAGTAGTTTCAGCGTGATGCCCGGTCAACAAAAAATACGGACAGACAGACAGACAAGAAATCGAAATGAATATTTTGTATCGATTGTATAATGCCCTCTAATAAAAAAATTTAAAATATCATCTATGTACAGAATTTGACAGAAGATTAGCTATTGCGCCAAATTCGAACTATTTTTGTTTGTTGGCCGGCACTTTCATAAAGGCCCAAAATGAATGATCTCCTTTTAGGTCAATCTAATAAGTAGCCCTTGCCCTGAACTTTGCTTAATCTATTTGTGAAAACCGCATCAAAATCCGTTCAGCAGAACCAGAGAATAGCGCGAACATACAGACAGAAGGACAGACAGACAGACAGACAAGAAAATTTAAAAAATATTTTTGTATTCTATTGCTCATTTCTAATAGCCCTAACTTGATTTTAGTTAAATTTGGGCAAAGTACAGACACTCGATTTCTACTCTTTTATTAAAGTACAAAGTACAGACACTCGATTTCTACACTTTTATTAAAATATAGATAATAAAACTTGCATACCATTTTACGATAAAAAAGCAGATAATGTGACTATTTAAACACAAAAAGAATTATCCAATTTGAACCTGAACTTTCAAGTAGTTCCTATGATAAGCTTGGCGCGTTCAACCAAATAAACAAACAAATTGGTCAGTTGAGTATAGAATATGTGCCTCAATATCGATTTTACACAGTTTTAGTGAAAAACTCGTTTCTCCAAATAACGCCTGCGAATCAATTTGAGCAATCCGGTTTTTTCAAGATAACTTTTTTTCTATTTGTCCGATCTTAATGAAACAAAACCTATATGTTGCCCTGAACTTTGCTTAATCTATTTGTGAAAACCACATCAAAATCCGTTCAGTAGAACCAGAGAATAGCGCGAACATACAGACAGAAGGACAGACAGACAGACAGACAAGAAAATTAAAAAAAAATATTTTTGTATTCTATTGCTCATTTCTAATCGCCCTAACTTGATTTTAGTTAAATTTGGGCAAAGTACAGACACTCGATTTCTACTCTTTTATTATAGTATAGATAGATAGATAGATAGATAGATTAATATGTTTAGGTAGATGACCTTTCTCAAATAATTTGATGTTTATTTTCATAGGTTGTTAAATAATAAAAACCAAAATAGTGAATAGGCCAGAATTTGCAGTGAGACAGTATATAAAAGAAGTAGTTAAAAATTAACATTAACATATTTGTTAAATTTGTAAATTTTTATGTTACCAAAAAACTTCTCGTTTTACGGACTTTAATTTTAAAGTTATGATAACAAGTACGTAATTAGTAGGAAACTATAAAATGCTAATTAGTTTGTCGCACAACAACATACTTTGTTTTATAATACCGCCGTAATTGGCTAATTAGAAGGATATAATAAAGCTGGTTGTACTTAAAGCCTGCTACGGCCACATCTCATTTTATGAAAACTGAAAACTTGGTCTTATGTTCTTACGTACGGTAGCCCATAATAGGGTAATAAATTCGATAATATATATTCAATAATAATTAAAAAAAAATATATCGGGATGTTTGTAAAACAAATAAGGTTCGAAAATTGTGTGCCTGCCTCTGCTTTCTAAATCTATACTAATATTATAAAGCTGAAGAGATTGTTTGTTTGTTTGAACGCGCTAATCTCAGGAGCTACTTTTCCGATTTGAAAAATTCTTTCAGTGTTAGATAGCCCATTTATCAAGGAAGGCTAATAGGCTATATTATCCTCGTATTCTTACGGGTGAAACCGCGCGGCGTCAGCTAGTCTCTAATATATTTTTTGAACTATGATATTATGGTTGTACATATAAACCTTCCTATTGAATTACTATCCACTATCTATTGCTAAAAACTGCATTATCCGTTTTAATTATCTAAACGAACATTCAGCGATTTTAATTTATACTATGTAACTTAACTTAGACAATTGAGAATCTGCATGCTAATTCACTAATTTTGACGTATGTTAGTTATATTTTTTATTATATATTATTATTATTAAGTATTGTAGACATATACGAAATTGAGATTTTATGTAACAAATATCATTCAGTGCCTACTGACAACCCTTCGTGGATATCATTCAGTAGTTGACATTTCTCAGTTGATTTGATGTTTACTTTAATAGGTTTTTAATAAAGACCAAATTAGTGAATAGGCCAGCTAGACCCCTGGACGGTCCGAACTCTGTAACAAAATACCGTCTTACCTATGGTAGAAGAAAGCGACGAAGAAACAATGAGGCTTGTCTGGCTACTACATGCCCTCGTTCTATATTATTACTACTACATGACTCAATTAACTTTCTAGAAACATAATCGTAATTAACTTCTTAGCTCTCTGATACAGTATCTAACGTACGTAATATACGATGAAAATTATAAATAATAATATATCGCACAACATTTTCGGTATGATGACTTCGTTAATATTTAATTACTAGCTGATGCCGCACGGTTTCCGTTCCCGTAGGATTACGGGGATAGTATATCATCATCTTCATCATCATATCAGCCGATGGACGTCCACTGCAGAACATAGGCCTAATGTAGAGACTTCCAAACATCACCGTCAGTCCACCTGGTTGGGGGTCGGCCAACACTGCGCTTACTAGTGCGGGGTCGCCATTCCAGCACTTTGGGACCCCAACGTCCATCGGCTCTTCGAACTATGTGCCCCGCCCATTGCCACTTCAGCATCACAACTCGTTGAGCTATGTCAGTGACTTTGCTTTTTCTGCGCATCTCCTCATTTCTGATTCGATCATGCAGCGCCCGCTGTGTGACTCTGAGACTTCTAATAAGGCCCATAGTTAGCGACCAACTATGTAATTTCAACATGAATTTATTGTTGGATTTCAGGTTTATTTTTATTATACATTTATGCAGAATGTGGTGAAGAGAAACTTAATCCTGGTAGACTTGAAAAGTTCAAACCGTTCTGGAATATGTTGTCAGTGGACGTACCTGATATGGATACTTACCCAGCGAACGCAAACTGCAGCAATTGTCCACGTGTGTACTACCCCGTATGCGGAGACGATGGCTTCACTTACACAAATGAGTGTAAAATGCTATGTGACAATGTCAACAAGAAGAAAGATCCACCAGTGCAAATGGTACGATTTGGAGTATGTCAGGTGTTTAGAGAGTATTAAGAAATAAATGGGAATTGAAGTAAAAATGTATTTAATTTGTGTGTAAATATATCAGTTCCACAGAACTTGTAAAACGCTATGACGCTTTTGGTCAGTTCTGACGCATGACCAAAATTAACTTCTCATATTAAATTGTCTCAGAATATCCAACAGACGGAAGAAAGTAACTGACAAATATTATTTTTATCCTGAGAGACGTCTGCTAGAACTATAAAAATAAGATATGGATACTTACCCAGCAAACGCGAATTGCAGCAATTGTCCACGTGTGTACGACCCCGTATGCGGAGAGGATGGCTTCACTTACACAAATGAGTGTAAAATGCTGTGTGACAATGTTAACAAGCAGAAAGATCCTCCAGTGCAAATGGTACGATTTGGAGTATATCAGGTATTTAGAGAGTATTAAAAAATATATCAGTTTCACAGAATTTGTAAAACGTTATGACGCTTTTGATCAGTTCTGACGCACGACCAGAATTAACTTCGACGATATAATATTATTTTTATCCCGAGAGACGTCCGCTAAAACTATAAAATTAAGACTTTGTAGGGTGGTAACTAGCTACAATTAAGAAAATCTCAATTGGCCCAGCTGAGGATCGAAGGAACTCCGTTTTGTAAATCAACTGCGCCACGGAGGCCGTCAAAACTGCATGCTTTTGTAGAACCAGAGATTACCCCAACAACCTCAGAAACTCACAAATTTCATCCCTTCATAATGTTAATATAGATTTAATTAAAACAAACCTATTGGCCCTCCAATAAAGAAAGCTATTTCAAAAGCTGATTTACTCAGCAAAAAAGGAACTCTTAAAAACCCTGCTGTAATTGCTGCAATAAAAAATATAAAATGTGTTTTTATTATGCACATTACTCTCAACGGGCAATTCATAAAAGGAAATTCAATTAGTGCTACATGAGTATACCGCCTTTCTATTAGGTATTACGACATTGTACGGCGACAAATTCATAGTCTCTCTAATAGCTGTTTTTCATTACATAATGAGCGGAAATTGCGACGCCTGTAAAATGGGGAAATACTGTGAGTGGCTTTAGGGCGGTGTGGCCTAGTAGCGATTGAGTAATCGAGTATAGTATCAATTCATGTGTTTACTAGGTTTATTATTTAATTTTTAGGGTTACGTAGTCAACAAAGAAGCCTTATTACGTCTGTCTGTCTGTTTATCAGGTGTAATAGAGATTAAGAGAGACTGCTTCTACTAGAAAGCTGTAATTTAGAATGAGTATGTACATTATAAATGACGACAAAGTCGTGAAACAAAGTACTTATAGAAAACATTTTCTGTTACTGCACCTCCCTTACATATTGTATCACAAGTGGGGATGTTGTTTTTTTATTGTTTTATCTCTTATTTTAGCTTGCTGATATTTTTTAAAGAGGAATAATTCTTTTATAAATCATTCTCATACGCAACTTTAACCGTTTATGTAACAAACACTCTAAAAAGGTAAAAAAGTCGAAAAAACTGGTACTCAATTTACAGTTTTTACCACTTTTTTTACAGTAGTTCCAAAAAACGAAAAAGCTCATTAGATCTGTAATTTTTATTGGCCTTTTTTGTTGATGTCCAGTAAACTCGCACGAAACCTTTCGCATCAATGTTTCTAATAAGAACAGCGAAAATGTGGAATGCTCTTCCGGGTTCTGTGTTTCACAACACTTACGATTTGTACACTTTCCAGGAAAAAGTGAATAGGCATCTTCTAGGCAAACACGTTTCAACCTAGACCTCATCATTGCTTTCCACCAGGCATGGTAGTACTGAAGCGCAAGACTATTAATCAATTAAGTAGGCTAGATCGTAATTTTATGAAGTATTAAATTGGTACTTCATAACAGTGAAACAAAAAAAACTATAATGAACTTTCCTTACAGTGATAGTGTTGGTACTTATAATGTCGAGCGTAATAACACTATCCAATGGCTATTTTCAAGTATGGCATCCCACCACTCTTGCGTGGTCGTCCAAACGTCCGCTCGAGAGTATCCTACCGCCGCTGAACAGAACCGTGCCCTGTCGTGAGTGCCCTCACGTCTATTTTCCACTGTGCACAACCACGAACATAACTTTTATGAATATATGCCTCATGAACTGTCAGAAAAGAAATTTCAAGATAGCCAGAATGGGCATTTGCATTGATTTTTAATATAAAATTTTGTTCAGATTTTTTTGTTTTATTACCTGACTACAGCGAAGCTGGTGGTGGCTGATAGGAGGCTTCAGCCGTGGCCTAGTTACCACCCTACCGGCAAAGACGTACCGTCAAGCGATTTAGCGTTCCGGCACGATGCCGTGTAGAAACCGAAAGGAGTGTGAATTTTCATCTTCCCGACAAGTTAGCTCGCTTCCATCTTAGATTGCATCATCACTAACCATCAGGTGAGATTGTAGTCAAGGGCTAACTTGTAAAGAATAAGAAAAAAGCCAAAAGAAAGGGTAATTATGAGTGAAAAGAAAGGGTATTTATGAGTGGCAAAGAGTTCATGCAAGCCGATTCCAGCCCGGTCACCCTTAAAAATCCATGCATATTCATTGTTGTACTGTATCTAGTACAACAATGAATTACCTAATATACCCACCGTGGCCGTACTCTACGTGATATTTATACCAAGTTAACTCCTATATATTGTAAAAAAAAATTACGGGTAGACAATTGACATAATACTTATCACAGAACAATTAAACTTTCAAATAGACATGTTGCGTCGAATGAAAAGTTAATAAACTAGAGCAATTCAACGGAAATGGGTGATACAGCGTCTTGAATAGAGCAATAATCCGCCCCTGCGAGACGACGAGATTCTACCACATTTAATTACACCAGCAAGAGCGTGACTCCGAAATTATAATAAAGCAAATCCACGGTTTGGCTCACCCACTCACGGCGGATGGCGCAATGTACAAGAGCTAGCGATCTGAATTTTAAGAAACCCAAACTAACACAAACTCGAAGTTATGATCCTGCTAATGCACAGGTTTATGCAAGGTGTTGAAAAATGTTTACTAAGCCGAGGTTCTAACCAATTTATGGAATCCTTAACGATAAAGTTGCGTGACGGCCATTGGATAAGTTTTTACCTTGATACACGAAGTAAAAGAAGTTGTAGTGATTATAATTATTGTTAATAATGATGTTTGTTTTTTAAATAAGTAATTGTTGAGTTTCTTGCTGGCTCTTCTCTGCAGAACCTGTCTTCCTGATGTTGATAGAGCCTTTACAAATTGTTGAACTTGATGTTTCAAAAGTGCTTGTAACCCACAGACATAGCCCGCTTCCATATCTCAGATTCCATCATCACTTACTACCAGGTGAGATTGTAGTCAAGGGCTAACTTGTAAAGAATAAAAAACAAATACTACCTTTAATTATTAAATCCGAACAGTTGAAATCATCTTTTAATCAGCATAGTAAAAATCGCTATCACTCTTACCGTGCACCACCGACTTCAAGCTATAGCTGTATTACAGCACAGCAATGAGATAAGATCACTAAAATAAGCTCATCTAGATTTATGGGGAACCTATTTAGTTCCTATGCAAAGTACGACATGGCACTCTAATTTGTCGACTTAGTCTTCGTATGATATAGCAATCTTCCAAGAAATAATAGTTGAATTAGCAACGTATGTAAGCTCTGTGTTGCATCATAATTATTAGTCAAAGAATATAGTCAAAACCCAAGTTTCATTAACGTGTGAATTTTTATATTTATATTATCGAAAAAAAGTTCTCGGCTTAGAAGTAAAGTGCTAATATTAAATTACTCGTACGTTTACGAGTAATGTTATTAATTCATTTCTGGAATAATAGAGTAATAGAACGTCGAAGTATTTTCCTACTAATAATAGTAAATTCTAAAAACCGACAAACCTGGAAGCTCGTAAAACGTTCTAAAAGAACCGACAAACCTGGAAGCTAAAAAGCTAACCAGCGTTATTTTAATAAAATTCCCCGCATCCGCACAGTGGTTATTTTTTGCTATATCTACATAGTTCCGATAATTTTAATTTCTTTCATATTCTGCATAAATTATATAATTTATGCAAATAATACTTTTTATGCTTAATGCATCCAATACTATGAATATAATATGAACAAAGCAAACTCTTTTGTTATTAATGTTAACCAGGAGTTTTAGGAGTTTTATGGGATATTTGTTATATATATTTTTTTCATTTACTTATTTGTAGTGATGATCATTAAAGAGGTGCATGATCATTATTCTAATCATAATTTAAAATAACTATAATTAATAATCACACTTATATTTTAGAGGCGAAAGTTTGTGTGTGTGTGTGTGTACGAGTAAGTATGGATGTTTGTTCCTCTTTTGCGTTGTGGCTACTGAAGCGATTTGGCTACAACACACATAACGATTAATAACTAATATTGCATTGAAAAGCTTCAAATTCGGTTTCCTTTAAATATTGTCGTTATGTATCACCTCGGCACTACGTAAAAATATATTGTACATTGTACAACCACCCACTCCACTTAACAACGTATAAAGGTTTCGTGCTTGAAATAATAATAGAGTTGATTTGTATAGATTAGACTCTTGACTTCGAACGTATGTATTTGACTTATGACAATAATAGACTAATAACATTGACAGTTTCTGTAGTCTATGAACTTTAATGTTTGACAAGCACAGCTTAGTCTATGTAGCAGGATTAATTTCAGGACAGTCCGTAAACATAACAAAATGATGGTCATCTTAACCGTAACGAACTGGTTTAAATTAACCAACAATGGTTAAACAAATTGGGTGTATTGTTTGACTTGGCGCTGTTTTCTGACTGGGAAAGTGCAATTTTGTTAAAATAATATAAACATCGCGCCGGTAGCGTAGCGACGTTGATTTTTTTATTTTAAAGTATTGTTCAACGATCGACTTTGGTTTAAGTTAACTACCACATTTTTCGTAAAGTCTTATCCTTTTATAGTAAGGGTCAATGCACACTATGCGGACACGACCAAGTCGTTGGTCCTGAAAAGACGATTACTATTTCTTTGACGACCTCTCTAGCGCAGTTGGTATTGATGTGGTTCTCAACAGAGAGGTCTAGGATTTGATTCCAGGTCAGCTTAGGAGTCAATCTTTTCTAAATTAGCTCAGGTCTAGTCCTTTGTTAAGCTTCAAGCGAAGCGTTCCAGTATGATGCTACGTAGAAACCTTCAGAGGTATAGGTATAATAACTTGTACCTCTTCCATATAGCCCGCCTCTATCTTAGACTACATCATCATTTAACTCAACTTTATCGCAGTCAAAGGCTGTCAAAGAATAAAAAAAAATATCTATTATCGTTTCTTGCGCCACTCTGGCCCTTTTTTCTTTTAACATCATAACTGGCCGTTTTGCTATCGCTGTCACAGAACTAGTGTGCGAACGCTCTTTATTCGTAGGTTGTTCGCAATGACCAGTCGTGCCGGCCAGAGCTGCGGCCGAGTGTGTGATCTCCATAAATATTTCTTTTAAATTATGAACCCTTAGTTGAGAAGATGGTGGTGTTATAGCGCCGTGTCGCAAAAATCTATCCCGTTCAATAATATAATTATTATATATGATACTGATTGTTAAAGAGTTAAAACACTATCAAATGTATTCAACTCGCTTTGGAGTAGCGTGGTGTGTCTAATCTCCATATCCCCTCTCCTGTAAGGAGGCAGGTTTGGCTTGGTAGTTGGCCGTTAAATTCCGATTCCGGAGGGTGTGGGTTCGAATCCGGTCCCGGGCATGCACCTCCAACTTTTCTGTTGTGTGCATTTTAAAAAATTAAATATCACGTGTCTCAAACGGTCAAGGAAAAACATCGTGAGGAAACCTGCATACCTGAGAATTTTCTTAATTCTCTACGTGTGTTCCTCACATTCTGAAAGGAGGCTCGTGCTTAGCAGTTGGCCAAATATGGGTTGATAATGAGGTAAACGCGTTCCAAACTAGACCTCATCATTGCTTTCCACCAGGCATGGTTGCAGTTAAGCGTAAGCCCATTAATCACTATTGGCCTAACCCCTCTCAATCTCGAGAGGAGAACTCAGCAGTGAGCCGAATATGGGTTGATAATGATGATGATAATTACTAGTATTTCTATAATTGGTCTGAGGGTAATAATGATGAGTGAGAAAGTAAATTACTGCCTGTTATCGTAAAAGAAATCGTAAACACCAAAAGGCGAAAATCTTAACCATTAATATTTATAATCCTGATAAATCCGGATATCACCGACACTCAACTGTCCAATCCTTTTATGTAAATGTCCGAAGAGTGAAGCGAATCGGAACTTGCTCGTTAAACTCAGGCGGTTTTTTAAAAAGAATATCTTCTGGCGCTTTTATTTTTCCTTACGTACCTACAGAATGAGAGACGGGATTTTTCTTTGAATTCCATGCAAATGTCACATTTCTAAATTTAAAAAGTTCTTACGTAACCTTCTGTTTCGAACATTTTTAACTGACTTCAAAAACAGGAGTAGGTTATCAATTCATCGGATTCTTTTTTATGTATGTTCACCGATTACTAGAAGACGCCTGAACCGATTTGAAAAAATCTTTTTTTTTATATGTAGGTATATATATATACTTCAATCTCACCTGATGGTAAGTGATTATGCAGTCTAAGATGGAAGCGGGCTAACTTGTTAGGAGGAGGATGAAAATCCACACCCCTTTTGGTTTCTACACGGCATCGTACCGGAACGCTAAATCGCTTGGCGGTGACGCCTTTGCCGTTAGGGTGGTAACTAGCCACGGCCGAAGCCTCCCACCAGCCAAATTTTTCATTTGAGAGGGTTTACTTTCCAATTGGTCCCATAGTAATTGCGTCAGGATCTTATGATGGGATCCTGGAGAAATCGAGGGGAACTTTCGAATATTATAGGGACAACTAGTGCGTTTTTTAATGTTTTCATTAAGTATTTTAAAGCACTACAATTCAATGAAGGTTTTTATACAAATAATCCGACTTAGCAGGATCATCATAACTTTTTAACAGCCCTCACAGGCATCCCTTTGTACAGGAGAAGGATTAGGTATATACTTAGTTTAGAGCCACTAAGTTCCTAAAATGTGAATTCCTAAAATACAATAATGTTCTGAAGATCACTAACAGATATAAATGATGAATACCAGGACCGACGGCTTAACATACTCACCGAGGCACGGCGCTGTAACATTAACTTCCCAGATCTAGGCATTTTACTAGTATTAAGATATTTTTCTTGGAAGATAGAAATATTACATTTTATTACCCCACCTAGTCCTCGAAACAAGGAATTCCTAATCCGAAGCCGCATAATAATCTATGCTCTATACTAATATATAAAGCTGAAGAGTTTGTTTGTTTGATTGAACACGTTAATCTCAGGAACTACTGGTTCGATTTGAAAAGTATTTTTCAGTGTTAGATAGCCCATTAATCGAGGAAGGCTATATGTTATCCCCGTATTCCTACGGGAACGAGAACCACGCGGGTTAAATCGCGCGGCGTCAGCTAGTCAATAATAATGGCCGTATAATAGTCTTATGATGCAGCTTTCTACTATTTATTACTAAACTATTTTCAAGACGCAGATAATCTTGAGAAAGCGTACTTTAAGCTCGGATAATTATCATACTTATAGCTTTTATCCGGCGAAGTCATTTATCGCTAATGAATAAACAGTTTTCAAGTTAACTGTTTATTAAGAAAATATTATTTTCTAAGTACCCTATTAAGTAAGTAATATAAAAATTATATTATTTGAATGTTTGTTTCAGAAACCTTTTTTAACGAAGGCAAATAGGTCATACTTAGAGAAATAAGAATTTGTCATACACTTGTTCATTATGACTTGATACGCACGAAAATTACAATACCCATATTGGGTATTGTAATTTTCGTGCAAAATTCACTGATAGATTAAAGTAACAGGCAGGCTTCGTTTCAGTAAGATCAATGTAGCGGTTTTTATTGTATAAAATATTTCGCGGACGAAATCCTTGGTTACCGTAATTGGGATTTTTTTAAATCTAGAAAGCTTTGCATCATTGAATCACGACTTACTCGTATATTTTTATAAAGAAAAATTTCCACGTCTTTTAAATATAACCAATAATAATATAGCCTATGTCCACTGCTGGACATAGGCCTCTTGCATGGACCTCCAAGCACAACGGTTTCGAGCCACCAGCCAGCGGCTCCCTGCAACCCGCTTAATCCTTGGTCCACCTAGTGGGGGGTCGACAAGCACTGAGATTTTCGGTGTGGGTTCGCCATTCCAGCACCTTTGGACCCCAACGTCCAACGGGAACGACCCCGACCTCTCGGTGGCCTCTTTACCGTAGATCTATCGTCCTATAAACGCGTGGTAAAAGAACACTAAACATCTCATTAATTAAGATGGAATTTGTTTATGCTGCATTAGTTAGAATCTTGTATAATGCGAAAACTATGCAAGTACTTTGCGAAAGTTTGCTAACATTCCGCAGCGAACCGTGAACTTCAAAAGTATGCAGCTTCCCGCGATAAATGACTTAGCCGCGGTAAACCGACAAAAATTAGCAAGTTTATACTAACTAGGAACTTAAAAAGTTCAAGAAATTAGCTTTTTTCAAATAAACCCCTGTTTTTGGTTACCATACTTTACTACTTAGCATACGTTTTAATATTCTACTAAAATCATAATGTGTTATTAACTATGCTTTGCTGTCCATTTTAAAGTAATGGACAGGACTGTTATGTAATGCTGCCATTTTTTAGTTTTATTAGTGTATGATTTGTTTACGAGTATCTATACTAATAATATAAAGCTGAAGAGTTTGTTTGTTTGCTTGAAAGCGCTAATCTCAGAAACTATTTACCTATCCGATTTGATAAATACTTTCAATGTCAGATAGCCCATTTATCGAGTAAGGCTATAGGCTATTTTATCCCGGTACTCCTACGTGAACGGGTATCACGCGGATAAAACCGCGTGGCGTCTAGTAGTTTTTTATAAGAAAGAAAGAAAAGATCATTACAAAATATAAGAGTGTAGCAAAATTGTATGAGGACTTGAAAACCAAACTGGGTAACGTACGAATCATCAAGTCTGTGTCATATACAATGCCAATCGTCTGGGGTTAGATACATAACAGGAGAAAATATTTTTGCTACTTTTGCCAATTCTAAGCTTCTATAAGTAACATTGCGAATATTAGCATATTCGTATTTAAGATGCTTGTAGTATTTTTCTTTAATATATTGTAGGAAATAGTATTCTGACATAGATAAGACGTCGCTCGATCTCGTGTTGGCATGTGCCGATGCTAGGTGGCGAGACTTGTTTCCGTAAAGAGTAGGGAGTTAGAGAGGGGTCATCAGGCGAGAATGACTGGCGATATAAAGCGTTCGCCGTACGGTCTTTCTTATTCTTGTCGTTCGATCCATCCACACCTTTTTTTTGGTAATCCTTCGTCGGAGTAAGGAATTTGGTAATGTCATATTTCATATATCATATTGGTAATGCCCTATGTCTCGAAGAGCAGGGCAGTTAAGTCCGTGACGCAATGGTATGCGTGGTGGATTTACATAAGGGTCCTGGGTTCGAAACCCGACTGGGCCTTTTGAGGTTTTCTTAATTGGTCCAGGTCTGGCTGGAAGGAGGCTTCGCCCGTGGATAGTTACCACCCTACCAACAAAGACGTACTGCCAAGCGATTTAGCGTTCCGGTACGATGTCGTGTAGAAACCGAAAGGGGTGTGGATTTTCATCCTCCTCCTAAGAAGTTAGCCCGCTTCCATCTTAGATCACATCATCACACATCAAGTGTGATCGTAGTCAAGGGCTAACTTGTAAAAAAATAAAAACAAAACAAAAAAAAAGTCGATCCCTGTCATTTTAAATAACATTTTTATAGTGACAAGAGTAAAAACATAATCTTAGCTCTGAGCACGCGAATCTAAATTGGATTGAATGGTGAAACTAAGCTCAGTATACCCTCTGTAATACTTAAGTATCTGTGTGCGTTTCTAAGAAGTAATTTTTTGCTGCCTTGAAGAGCAAACTTAAAGACTACTTTCAATAACTTTTTTTTTGATGATGGGATCCTGGAGAAATCGAGGGGGACTAACAGATATAAATGATGAATACCAGGACCCTACGGCTTACTTAAGTATCTACTTATTACATGTGTACGTTTCTAAAAAGTATAAAAAAAAGAAATAAAAAAGACTACTTTCAATAAGTTTTTTTTTTTAATATCTAAATGGTATGCAATTCCCCAGATGCTGAACGGTTACGTTGCCAGACTGATTCGCACATTCCAATTGGCAGATATTGTAGTAGGATTTACTATCCGTGCCGCAGACAGGGTCGTATATCTTCGAGCAGAGGCATTTGTTCTTGGGCTTTTCTTCCGCTGCTAGTGTTGTGGTCTCTACACTGTTTAACAAGTTTGCATTTAAATAGAGACGTGGATTAACTCTGTCTCCGATTCCGGAGGGTGTGGGTTCGAGTTCGGTCCATCTCCAACTTTTCAGTTGTGTGCATTTTAATAAATTAAATATCACGCGTCCTAAACGGTGAAGGATAACATCGTATGGAAACCTGCATACCAGAGATTTTTCTTCATTATCTGCGTGTGAAGTCTGCCAATCCGCATTGGGCCAGCGTGGTGGACTATTGACCTAGCCTCTCTCATTCTGAGAGGAGACTCGAGCAGTGAGCCGAATATGGGTTATTATTTCCGATATTCCGGATATTTCCGATTCAGACGCTATTGGTAGATCTATGTCGTCCGTAAGTAAGATGCCGTGTAGAAACCGAAAGGGGTGTAGATTTTCTTCCTTCTCCTAACAAGTTAGCCCACTTCCAACTTAGACTGCATCATCACTTACCATCAGGTGAGATTGTAGTCAAGGGCTAACTTGTAAAAGAATAAAAAAAAGAGATAGATCTTCAGGATCTCTCTCGCCCAACCAATCCTAAAGCCATCACTGAACAAAGCTACCTTCGCACTTATGATATTTTTACTGTATTACTAACACTTGTTCTTTCACTTCTTTCCCTTCATTGTCTTCTCTGTTTGCCATAAAGGGATAGACGTCAAAGTTTCGCACTGGACGACATGTATCAAAAAAACATAACGTGACATCTGAAATTAAAAGATAAAATAACTTATATAATGATTTATTTATTTTGCTATCATCCGCGAAAAGTCGACAAACCCATGCGACGACGTCACCCAGGTCCGACAAAATAATCTCTACGTACGTTTCACCTGGAAACTGGAGCATCCTCAGGAGATGTTGACTCTAGTTTGCAATTGCACGTTGTAGAGTCAACATCTCCTGAGGATGCTCCGGTTTCGGGGTGAAACGTACGTATATAATCATAATGAACTTCCGCAAAGTAACACCTGCTTCTATCCAATAGATAAATTAACGACATGAGACACGATTGGTCAAATTAATTATTATAAAACTACCAGCTACTGACACATCAGAATTAATTAATGAGTTTGAAAACAGAAGTATTGTTATTGGAAAAATATATATACGATGTTTTTGTTTGTTATAGTTAAATATTAATCAGCACACAAACAGCACAGCAATTTCTATTTGATTTAACTATGCAATCATAATATTATGTCAGTAACGCTTAATGTATTTGCACTAAAAAGCATCTGTAAGAATAATAGAAATAGAAATTTCTTGTTATGTTAAAAATAATAAAAAATAATGAAATTAATGGAAACCATCGAAAGTAACGCCAATACTTCAAGTAGGAACGTTCCAAATTTTAGTCGATTTCCTAAATCGTAGACAAATCAGTTAAAATACGCACATATAAACACAGATAACCAAAACGCCATCTTCATCCGACCACCAGGCGGTGGCTCAGCTAACTCGACGCTCCTCGAACAAATGCTTCAGTAAACGTGTCTAAAGACTCAGATAAGGAAAGTCAATTAATTTTTAAATTGCACATTCAATGCGGATTGTTAAATGATTTAGAGCTCACTTAAGTGAAGGTTAATTTAGCACTATACACTCACAGTAGAGTATAATAGAGGTTTACTGTTATTTCTATACTAATAGGCAGTTTTTAAATGGCCTTAAATTATTCATTATCATTCTACTAGATTTTAAAAAATATTATATTTTACAATACGAGCCAAGGAGGATACAATACGAGGAATGACATTTGCTATCGACAGGTTTCGTGATCAAGATCTGTCATTCCCATATATTTTTCTAGTTTTCGAAACGTTTGCGATTGTAGAAAGAGAATCGACGTGCCACTTGGCTACAGAGGCTAAGCCTGTCTTAACTTGTAATAGGTATAGAATGCTTATAAATTTAGGTAGGTACAGTAAGTGAACTGTGCTTAAATACTAACATTTAATTGTGCTCCTGTGTTTGTCTTAAAACCTTGAAACAAATTTAAAAAAGGATTTATCATAAAGCTTACATAAAATATATTAAAACATAAATATAAAATGCAGCCAAACTATTATCTCTACCATTGTATTTTATAAAATAAAGAAACAATTTCTTTTTAAAATATTCCCATTTGCGTTTTTGCATGCCGAACGATATTATTGTAAAGTTGCCAAAATTGGCTTGATTATAAATTTCATGCAGGAGTGTTAAAAGGGCACATGAATATTTCAGAAAGGCATAATCAATCTTTTATATAAAATTATTGCCGTGAAAAATTTCGTTTGCATCAACGCCCCCTGCCTCCCTCGCAGTTTCTTCTAACATTTTCCAGTGACACAGTGCTGTTTAAAATTTACAATTATAGTACTGTCTATTTTTAATAAGTTATATATTTTTTTAATTTTGCAAAAGCAAACGTCAGCTACTCCGTATACGAAAAAAATTCGTGTTTCTTTTTTAAGTTTTTTGGATGCTATATTGGTAAAACAAAGTCAAAAATTATGTTGTTTCAGACTTCGCTTAAAATTTCATGTATTTTTTGATGAACTTGCAATATTATTTAGTTTTAGCGTTTCCTGTTCTGTGGATTTAATAGTCACTAGGTGTTTAGGCTAGCGCAGAAGTCTTACTAGCAATTCAATATTTTTAAATGGCGATAACAAACAAAATTAAACCCGTTTCAAGCTTTTGTTGGCTTTTTGAACCCTCGTAACTTCAATTATAAGATTGCAATGATATGAAATTTTATATATTCCTCTTCACATTATGATATGTACCTACAACAATATAACTGTGTAATAACAGTCTTATTGTCATTTGTGTAAGTCAATTTGTCAATTTTAGTTCAGGTTTCGTGAAAAGGACTCTACAGACATGAACCGCACAGACAAAATATTCTTTCCGCGATTGGCCGGGCGCGGCCCGTGTCTGTCAACATCTGCGCGGCCGCGTTACGATAGATATAAATACGTTAAAAAACACTATTATTAACACTAGAAGAATATTATTTTGTCTGCCACGGCACGTGTCTGGCACGCTAAATGTCTGTAGATATAAACGGACCTTAAACTGTCGCCTGTTTTGAAACAACATCCAGAGTTAGATATAAAATCGGGGATAAGATGAAGATGAAGTCGACGACAATGATCACAGTAACAATGACAACAAAAACTACAATTAAATCTGTCAGCTTCTCTGTCCGTGTGTCACGCTTACCAAATGCCTGCCCCGTTTTATTATAAATCGCTCCCTCATTTCGATCGATCAGGCTTCAGAGACGTTCGCAACTCAATGGATTGAGATAAATGTAGTTACTGCATACAAAAGCTACATAGAAAACTTTCCGATATGAGATACGTTTGCAAGTTTTAACAATACTTTAAGATTATTATTGATCGTTCTTCTGTATTTTGAATTGAAAATTTAAAATGTATTTCATATTGAAATATACATTTTTCTTATGCATATATTTTAATCATAGCTTGTTTTTTATATAAATTAGTTTTAGTCACTAAGTTGAAAATGGGACAAATGAAATGAAACAAAATATGTGAAATTAATTAAAATTAAAATAGTAAAAACAAAATCATCTCAAAAATTAAAAACATAAGAAATAATTTAATAAGAAAATGGCGCACTGTGCTTATTACCTGAACTAGTGACAATTGTGCTGCCTAATATTGCCATTTGTTCACACACAAAATTACCAATTACAAATAATTATTGTTTCTTTTTTTTGGCTGTTCCTATATATTTCTTATGCCTATTTTTTTCTCTTGAATCATTCCTGCAAACAAAAATATTTATATTCAAATCAATACAGTCATTTTATTGTTTAGCGAGAATAACATCGATTCAATTTTTAAAAAAAATAATTTATACATTTATTATAGAGAGTAAAAGTTTGTGGTCCCTAGATCTACTGAACCGATTTTGATAATTCTTTTACAACGTTGACTTGTCATAATTATATAAAACTAGCGGACCCGGTAGAGCTTTGTTTTGACATAAGTGCACTTATTCTCTATCCCTACTCTACCCTTCTATACCTCTACCCCTACCCTACCCCTACCTTACCCCTACCCTACCCCTACCCTACCCCTACTCTACCCCTACCCTACCCCTACCCTACCCCTTACCCTACCCCTACCCTACCCCCCTACCCCTACCCTACCCTACCCTACACTACCCTACCCCTACCCTACCCCACCCTACCCCTACCCTACCCCTACCGCTTGACTCTTAAACGTTTGTATGGGAAATAGAAAAGGGCAGTTTTTAGGGTTTTCCCGGAAATTATTTGATTTTTTTCTCACCTTTTAAACCTTCCCTATACCTCCACGAACATTTCAAGACCAAGATAAGATAAATCCGTTAAGCCGTTCCTGAGTTTTAGCGAGACTAACGAACAGCAATTCATTTTTATATATATAGATTACTAAAATCGACATCTGTAGATACAAGTATGTTATTTCAAACTAACGATAGAAGTCAACCGAAGTTTACCACTACGCCAAACAACTGTCTGAGAAAGTTATCATTGTAATATGATATCGGTCGGGAAGTATTAATTGCTGTAAGTTATGACTTATGTGTGTATCATACTTATAGGTCCTGTCATAGCCAGACTTAAGTAAGTTTGGCGTCTGTGTTTCCTGATACGTATTTATAATTTGAACACCTATATGGTAATAGTGAATAGGCAACTTCTAGGCAAGACTTAGACCTTATCATTGCTTGTCCTTGTCATTGACCTTGGCAGGCATGATTATAGTCAAGCGCAAGCCAATACAACATAAAAAAGATATTAAATAAACAATTAAGTCTTTACTATTATGCTAAGGGCCGTTTTCGCTAAAATCTCTAAAAGCTTAATCATGTTTTTCAATTGTCATTTATACTTCTAAAACTATAGTAATATTATAAAAAGGTTAAACTTGTGGGGGGTAATCTCTGGATCTACAAAACTGATTTTGAAAATTCTTTTGCACTAGAAATCCACGTTATTTGTAAGTGTCTTAAACTACTTTCCGTTCCCGTGAGAGTACGGGTATAAACTAATCCCCGTATTCTCACGGGAACAATATATACAATATTATTACTTACTCGTAGGTTAGACTATCAGATGCTTAGGTATCCGATGGTGGTGGAACCGGTCCCTATTTATATAGATTTTTTTTAATTTAATAAAACACGAAGCTTTCACCACAGTATTTATATAATTTCACGTCCAGATGAGAAAAATGTATGGTAGTTAATGATGATGAACAGCGCGTGTTCCGTACATGCGGGAAAAATACGTATCGCTTATTTCGGACGGGCGCGGACGTTGAGTGATGCGGTGTGCGATTAAACGCAAATAACTACATGACCCTTGGGTATTGTTTCATTTTTTCTTTTAATTATTCATGCAACAAGCTCTTGTTTGATATTTGCTTAAATATACTGGAACTAGATGGCGCTACTAATAGTTTAACTTGCGCTATTGTTTGTTTTATCCTAATTCCAAAAAAACTATAGAATGTGAATAATCACAGTTATTCATTATTTAATTAGCTGAAAATTAAAAGTAAGCAATTTAAAAAAAATCTCATTGGCATTGGAAGGTAAAACTATATAACTTGTCATTTAAACCTTGAATCAAATTTTTTAAATATTTGAGAGAGATATTTGGTTTCATGACAACCCTTCACTAAATCACTTAATGTTCTTAATGACTAAGTTAATTAATCCGTCCAACTACTTTGTCCACAATTATTAATATTATTAATATAAATACTACTATGTACTAATAAATATAAATAAATATACGACATACTAGGTATATAGATAATAGTTTATTTAAAAAAAATACTAGCCTGATAAACAAAGGTAAATTACACTCGACGTTATTTCTCACGTCAAAGGCTCAATCACCTTAATTAAGTAAATGTAAGGTGACGACCAACGACCTTCGCCGACATTTAGAATCACCCTCCAAACTTATATTAGGACCAAATTACCTAGGCAATGCCTTGTAAAGACCTACTTGCCTTTCAAGGCAAAATTAGGTCAGAAATTATACCTACGAGTACCTACCTTTACCTATACTTATAATAAATCTGTAGAGGTCAATTTTGTACATGAAATATATTTCCAAAATAACTATCAAGGGGTGATTAGTGGTCGATACTGATGCCAAAAATGTAATCAGTAAAATTTTTGTCTGTATGTTCGTTAAAGAAACACTACTCGACGGACTTTAACAAAATACATACTTATAGGGTAGGGGTAGGGTAGGGGTAGAGTAGGGTAAGGTAGGAGTAAGGCAGGGGTAGGGTAGGGTATGGTAGGGTACGGTAGGGTAACGGTAGGGGTAGGCTAGGGGTAGGGCTAAGTCCCTACTCATCCCCTGTATGGTAGGGTAGCTGTAGAGTGGGAGTAGGGTAGGGTTTCACGCGGACGAAGTCGAGGGCGTCCGCTAGTTTGTAATAAGTACAAATATATTTCTTCATTATTGACGATTTTGTTATTTTTATGTTTTGTTTTTATGTTTGTATTTATGTTATTTTTATATTTATTGTAATAGCTTTGCTCTGCCGTTTCACCCGCAGTGGTCCCATTCCTGTGTGAGTATTAGGATTAAAAGACTGTAGTAGCCTATTTAATACGAGAATCAACGTGTCGCTAGGGGGGCAGGATTCAAACCCACAACCTAGTGATTCGAAACCACAAGGGCCCACCACTGCACCAATGAGACTTCAGCTTTGCAAAATTAAAATTAATAATAGTAATTACTACATAATATACCGCATAACATGCGTAATTTGTTAATTAATTTACCCATAGCGGTAACATCTGTTCATCTAATCGTGTTTTGTCTAGTTAATAATTGTTGGTTTGTGGGGACAATAACGCGTGTCTATACCTACTACCTTTAGGTATTGCATAGTGTTTGTGGTTGGTTTCGCTAACATTTGTTTATTTATATAGAACTAGCAGCCGCCCGCGATTTTGTCCGCGTGATATTCAGTTTTTCACAAATCCCGCGGGAACCATGGATATTTCCAGGATGAAAAGTAGTCATGAAAAGTCTATGTGCTTATCCAGATTAAATATCTATTTTCATTCCAAATTTTAGCCAAATCGCTTTAGTAGCAGCAGCACAAAGGAGGCACTAATATATACTATGCACAAAAATTAAGGGAGCAGAAAAAAAATCCAAATTTTTGGGGGATTTTCAACAGGCTGTAACTTATACAAAAATGGTCGTACAGCAAAAAAATAAAAAGCAAATTGTAGCTCTAAGTGTTTAGTTTTTAGATCTGAGTTTGAAAATTTTTTTTTGAAAATATTTTTCGAGTAATCATAAGAAAACCACCGAAAAAAAAATTTACAACAATAACAACTACTGTTGTCTGCGTCTGCGGATCTCCTCATTCTTGATTCGATCACGCAGAGAAACCCTAAGCGTAGCTCGATCCATCGCCCGCTGAGTGATTTTGAGCCTTCTAATAAGGCCCATAGACAGCGACCGAGTCTCGGATCCGGCAACACTGACTTTAAGCACTGAGAAATTTCGAACGAAAAGATCTCCTCATTACTCACACTACAATTATAGTGGTGATAGCCGCATGAAAATCCATTCAGTTTTCTTCACATTTATAGTAAACAAACAAACAGTCACAGTGGAGAATTTCATTTTATAACGTGTACAGATAACAACTAAAGACTAACTAACTAAAGAGTCGTGATAGCCCAGTGGATATGACCTCTGCCTCCGATTCCGGGTTTGGAATCCGGTCCGGGGCATGCACCTCCAACTTTTCAGTTGTGTGCATTTTAAGAAATTAAATACCACGTATCTCAAACGGTGAAGGAAAATCATCGTGAGGAAACCTGCATACCATAGAATTTTCTTAGTTCTCTGCTTGAGTGAAGTCTGCCAATCCGCATTGGGTCGGCGTGGTTGACTATTCTAACCTAACCTAACCTCTCTCATTCTGAAAGGAGGATAACATAATGATAAACAATATCATATTAACAACTTTAAAATTAAAACCAAAAAATAAACTCAAAAAAATATAAGCTAAATAAAGCAAAAGGTAGTTCACAACAACAATCCGAACACGCTTATAACGAGTTAGCAACTTGCAGATAAGCTATCAAAATTCAGTTTACACAGTTTCTAGGTACAAGTCGGCAAATGTAATGAAATGGCGAGCGAGCCTCGGAATTTCCGTTCGAAACTACTTAAAAATATATCCAAAACTGCGCTACCTCGCCCCGAAACTTTTCTACGCTGTTTAAAAGCTACGGTGTGTGCGATATCTTGTGGTAAGTGAATTTTCGAGTACATCTCTACACTGGGGAGCGTGAAGTGGTAGAGCAACCTGCACGGTAAAGATTTTCCGCTTTTACGTGTCATTATCATCATTATCAACCGATACACACTATTGCTGGACATAGGATTCTTGTAAGACCCTACGGTCTCTAGCCACTAGAGTCCAGAGGCTTGCAACCCACCTAATGTTGTCCAACACTGCACTTTTCGGTGCCGGGTCGCCTCAGGACCCCAGCATCTATCGCCTCAAACTTTGTGCCTCGGTCATTGCCACTTCTACTTCGTGACTCACTGAGCTATGTCACTGATTATGATTATGTCACTGACACTTAGATTCTTCTCTTGTTTAATAAAGTAGTTTAACTGCCTCATTGGTCCAGAGATTAGCCTATGTGGCTTGGTATCACGTAGCCATGTACCCAGCGCCGGTCCGAAGTAAATTTTTGAAATGGAGCGAGATCCAATTATGGCGCCTTTCCTGTTTGCTCCTAGTAATATGTAGAAACCTATACCAAATTAAGAGTATAAATTAAGAATGGAACGCGAAGATCTCGACCATACTCTGCGGTGACCAATTGAAAATCAGGCGCAGTACCGTCTACGGTTAACTAGGACTATCATTTAGGCGCTCTCTTAGGATTTAGCGCCTGGAGTGACTGCTCCGTTCGCCGTATGGACGACGTACCGAGTCCTTGGGCGGGCTATAAAATGTCATTTGAGGTATTTACCCCAATCCTTGAGACGGTAGGCCATCGGCTTCAATCACTAACTTTTATCTGATAGTAATCGTTACAGAATCAATGATTATTGCAGTAAACCAGGCAATCCGCATTCGAGTAGCGTGATGGGTCTAAGCTGTATCCTTTTATCTTTTTAGGGGAAAAGCCTATCCCTGAAGGAGGTTATTAAAAATTAGACGGCACTGAAACCTCCTTTTTTAAGTTGGTAAAAGGCAGAAAGGTAAAGGTTGGTGTAAGTGGAAATGTATGCGTATATGTAAAGCAATATGTAACTCGTATACCTACGCCTTCTCAAAGTGACGTGTTCCTAACCGCAAGTGCTGGCCAACTCGCAGCCAACAAGTGAAACTTATGTTTTATGCACAGGCGCCTCGCTTTGGGGAAACAACTTTTGGTTAACTATCTACTAAAACATGGCTCACGCCCTAAAGTGGTGTAATGTTTTAGCAAAATATTCTTAGTGTTCGAATTAAAAATATTAGTGAAGCAGGTGAAAAACTTTCTTCCAATCAACATATTATGTATTCAATCTAGGATTACGCACTTTATTTAACGTGCAACTAAATATTTATTCTTACTATACATGCAATTAAAGGTGCACACTCATATCTACACGGAAAGTGATCGGCGCCGCGGCGCCGTATCAACTCGACACATCCAATATTCTTTGTATGATAACTTTACTTCAATACACACTAATCGGAATCGTAACATTATTGCTTCACCTTAGTACAAGCTTATGGCTCGCTTACGTCTTCTTTTTTATAACCCTTGGCAGCGATCTCACCTGATGTTAAGTGATGATATAGTCTTGGAAGAGGTACAAATTTATTCTACCCATACCTCTGACGGTTACAACGCGGCATCATGCCAAAATGGTCTATGTAGCCGAGTAAGTCTCTTCATGTGGATACGCTTGTCTTTCTCTCCCCTCCCACGTATCGTATTGCCGTCAATCTGCAGTCGCCGAGTTGTCGCCGAGTTGACGCGTCGGTGTCAGTCCCTCCGAGTTAATATGATGTGCTATTACCTTAAATGTTTCACGTGGACAAAGTCGCGAGCGTCCCCTTATAAAGCATATATCTCACTTGTTGACTGCGAGCTATCCTCTTGCGGTTAGAAACACATCACAGAGGGAATACACTCACAGGTATCATAGTTTGAGGACGATGTGTATGCAACACATTTTGTATGCTCTTACTGAAAATTAGATGGGGACGACTATGTAAGGTTAGCTATATTATATATCAACACAGTGAACGTAGTTTAACAATAAATAATAGGATTTTACAGGTAGGATTATTAACTCGTCATCTTTTCGTCCGAAATTCCTCAGTGCTAGAAGACGAAACTCTTCGGAAAGTGCGTATTGCCAGTGATGACTTACGGATCCGAGACTTGGTCGCTGACTATGGGCCTTGTTAGGGCGCGAGCTATGCTTGGAGTTTCTCTGCGTGATCGAGTCAGGAATGTGGAGATCCGCAGACGAACCCAAGTCACTGACATAGCTCAGCGACTTGCAATGCTGAAGTAGCAATGGGCAGGCCACATAGTTCGAAGAGCCGATGGACGTTGGGGGAAAGTGATAAACAAAGATGAATTGGTATAATTCACACTGTCGACAATAAAACATCGTTACAGAACAACCTTGCGGATTGAGAATTTGATAATGCTAATAATGATAATCCACCTGCAGAATATTTGCCAAGACAAATGAGTCCTAACTCGATGGTTTTAACTTCTTCGAATCACGAATTCCTATCGGCCACTTATCTAGAAAGCAACTGCAGTAAAATTCACTCTTTTCCCCAATTCTCTTAATATAATAAAGGTACGTTTAACCATTGACAAAGCTTTCACCATTACAAGTATTACACTCAGGTTCATCTAATCGTATAAAATAAATTACGTGGCATTCAAAAGTCACCGGAAGTTCTACCGTCGGCGTTGGCACGTTCCGTTTCCGGTAGATTAACCCTTTTCTACCTCACGTACTAGTAAAAAGGTAAGACAGGAAACTTAACGTCTTGTTGTACTATAGCAAGGTTAAAACATATTGTTGTATCTAACGGGGTACTGCCATCTATTTTCAGTTTGACTTAGCACGCACTATTTTTCTTTGACGGCCTCCGTTGCGTAGTGATATTCGTAGGTAGGTAGTCCTGGGTTCGATTCCCGGCTGGGCCGATTAAGGTTTTCTTAATTGGTTCAGGTCTGGCTGGCTTGGGTCGTGGCTAGTTACCACTCAACCGACAAAGACGTACCGCCAAGCGATTTAGTGTTCCGGTACGATGTCGTGTAGAAACCGAAAGGGGTGTAGATTTTCATGCTCCTCCTAATAAGTTAGTCCGCTGTCATCTTAGACTGCATCGTCACTTACCATCAGGTGAGATTGTATTCAAAGGCTAACTTGTAAAGAGTAAAAAAAACTGTCATCATCAGCATTATCACCCTATGTTTTAACGGCTTAGTACACGAACCTCCCTCCTCATCGGAAAGGGAACAGTCCTCTATGCTTCGTTGTAATAAAATCCACCACACAACACAAACTATGATATTGAAAAAATAATATTCCAAGAATAAGTTAGTTCATAGTTCCATACCCACGACGAAGTTCGCAAGTGGCTGTCGACCAGTTGTTTGGCCAAGTTTTTAAGACTGTTGGTCGAGTGCCAGCCGCACCCGCGCGACATAACTTGTTGTATTACCTACCGTATCGAGGCTGACTTGTACAAATGGATACGTACTGCCTTGCGAAAGTTCACAGAAGCCAGGATTTTATTTTCATTTTCACCTGGTGTTAGGTGATTCGTTTGTGTAGAGTTTGGTTTTTACAAAGGCATTTATTAGTGTTTTAACTAAATAAGCTTGTTTTCACTTCGGAGAAGTAGACACACCTGACCACGCCATTTTTGAATGCGTAGAGTTCGAAAACAAGAAATATAGCATCATTATCAACCCATATATTCGGCTCACTGCTGAGCTCGAGTCTCCTCTCAGAATGAAAGGGGTTAGGCCAATAGTCTACCACGCTGGCTCAATGTGGATTGACAGACTTCACATACGCAGAGAATTAAGAAAACTCTCTAGTGTGCAGGTTTCTTCACGATGTTTTCCTTTCACCGTTTGAGACACGTATTATTTTAATTTCTTAAAATGCACACAACTGAAAAGTTGGAGGTGCATGCCCCGGGCCGGATTCGAACCTACGCCCTCCGGAATCGGAGGCAGAAGTCATATCCACTGGACTATCACGGCTCTAAGAAATATAGCACGCGGAAGATGAACCGAGAAGAAGTGGAGAAAAGACGCAGAAATGATCCATTGTATTAAAGGCAGACGGGTGCAAGAAGAATGGAAACGGTCACGAGCATTCGATGTTTAAAAGACAATCCCTTCCCGAAGTAATGTTCACATCGGCACCGGGAAGGATGGTCTGTGAATGTAGGAGGTTTATCGGTAAAGTCGAATATCGTCATTCATGCTGAATATCTGACCTGACCTGACCTGACCTGACCTGGATGTCATCCATGAGGATTTCCTCCTACAATAAAAAAAGGCATTTAATAGTGTTTTAACTAAATAAGTTACAGTTTGGCTGCTGATAGTAAGTGGTGAATGAAAATTCATTCACCACTTACTATCAGTAAGCTATACTATAAGTAAGCTCTTGAGTAAATACTCAAGAGCTTACTTGTATTAAAATCATGTAGGTAAATACTTTATGCATTTACATACCCTGAATTCTGCAAAGTTACATTGCTGTGACAGCGATCGTTTTCATGGCTACTCAGTTATCACTTGTTAGTGAAATTACGACTTTGGGAAGCTTAAATCCGAATAAGTCGCAAAATTCTTCAACGAGTGTAAAGTAGTGGAATTGCATTCAAAATCAACTAAATCTACTAAACTTGTGTTATATTCTAATTGGGCATTGAAAATTTGCGAAAAATTTTGTTGTACTCGTAACACATCCCTTGGGAATTATGGATTTTCACGGAATAAAAACCTATACTCTGCTCCAAGTTCCAATTTAGCTATAAACGAAAATTCATCAAAATTTGTTGAGGTTTGACTACATCAACTCAAGCTAATCGCAAGAAAAAGACTAGTTTTATAAAGATGTTGTTGTAAATAATGCTACAATGTAATAAACTCACTAAACATTAGCAAATTCTCTAACACATCACCTCCAAGAATGTGAGCGTCTTGTCTACCGTCCAAAAGAATGCAAGGCGCGCAACTTTGGTTCACTGAAGTATCTGCCAGGACTTCGATATAAATTCTTCTACCCGATTTTTACGAACGTATGTACTTGTATATTAACACCAATGCTCGGAAACTTTAAGATTTTCGTAGGTATAGGAACGAAATGAGCCATCAATATTAGCCAAAATCTTGAATGGCCTATCTTTTGTAAGAGAATGGATTTTGGAACTTAAATCCTCCGCTCTGCTCCAGTGTTAATGCCCATGACGAGCACGTGCTCTCTAAAGATGTATCCTCACAATTTCCTAATTCTGAATTGTCTGTCTGTCTGTATTTTTGTTGACCGGGCATCACGCTGAAACTACTGAATGAATTCAAATGAAACTTGGTACGATTTGTAACCATAGCACGAAGAAGGTTACATGATATTGTCGCGAAAATTAAATCAGTAGGGGGTGTTTCCATACAAACTTTTAACCTCTAGTTAAAAGTTTGTATGGAAACTCCTTCATTTATCAAGTTACATTTGTAAAAAATGGTGTGTACCTATACTACCAGAAAAATACTAAAAATAATGTAATTAAAGATTTTTTCAAAATTCTACCCCTAAAGGGTTAATATTAATAACAGGGTGAAGCTTTCTTAATACAAATTGTTCATGTTTTGAGTTATATTTTTCTAATTATTAAATAATTTTATTAAATTAATGATGTGCATTATTTATTATAGAAAACATTGATATAAGGGTAACTTACGCGGTCAAAGTCATGGGTATACGTTAGTTTATGATAAAACTATTTATTTCATTCATTCACCTTAATATATGAAAGCTTATTTTCAAGGATCTCTAAGGAAGCTAAGCATATTTAAGCCACCTCCTGTCTCGGATTATAAGATTATTATCGCAATTTTTCTAAAGAAAACAACTTTAATGGGCTATTTAAGTGTGCTCGTGCTGAAAGCCAAGTTTTAAGGTCAACTTAAATTAAGTAATTTTCATTATCTCCTTTTTATTTTTGACTTGAGTTCGCTTCGTTAATCCAGTTACATGATTTAAGTACGTAGATCGTAAGGTCGCAGGTTCAACTCTAAGTTTAGTGGAAGTATTAATATTTATAGTAGCATTATTGTAAAATGATGATAAACCAATAATATGGAAAAATGGACTGCAAAGACGTATTTCAGTTATTTTAATTTTAACACAAAATGACTAAACCAATTTTCATGAAAATTAAATGGGACTAATCTGAAAGTATAACTATTCTTTCAAACAAAAAAAAAATGGTTAGTAAATGACGAAGTTATGAGGTAACAAACATTAAAAAATATATGCGTCAAATTGAGAACATCCTCTTTTTTTTAAGTCGGTCAAAAAAAAATTGCCTAAGTTTATTGTGGGACCAAGACCAAATCGCAACTCATAGATGCATTAGGAACCCTCGTAAATTTAATTTTAAGTTTTCAACTGAAACTTTGTATGATTCGAGTTCACTACTACGAAGAAGGTTGAACACAAGCCCTTAACTTATAAACCTGAAAATATAGGATTTTCTATGAAAACTTAATAAATTTTAGAATTTAAACTATCGTGAATGTAATTCATATTAATTGATTATGAAACGGCTAAAACACACGTGTTATTAGGTCGGAGTATGCCCGACTAGAATCGAACCCATACGGAGCCCTTAGTCATAAGCTGGTTCTTGCATAACTTAATAAATAGAGGTTGACCATATTATTAACCCTTCTATATTTTTTCGCAAATAAAAGTATCGGCCTAAACTAAAAGTATTAGATATACCTTAGTAGCATGAACTGAAAATGTACCAAGTTTCAGTTGAATTTTTCCAGTAGTCTCGGAGTGATACATTTTTAAAAATGCTTGTTTTTCTTTTGTATCATCAATAACTTTCAATATTATATAGTGATTGAGAAAATTTTATTTGTTCAAAACACGCAGTCAATCACCAAATACATTACAGTAAAATGAAATAGAAAGAATAAAAATTTTCAGCTAGGCAACTATTTGACCAGGAATGGAAATGCTTTTAAATCCAAGTCTGAAATACGTTTCCTGGCGTACCTATTCAAGAAAACGTGAGGTAAGGAAGGGTTAGTCTGCCGACGACATGACGTGCCTTGCCTTTGAAGCAGTGATTAATTTAGAGGAGCGATAGTTTGTATCAGTACTATACGTATACTGTCTGAATTATTAATGTATGGGTAAATTATTTGACTATAAGAAACTAAAGACTAACAAACTAACTAAAGAGCCGTAATAGCCCAGTGATAATGACTTTTGTCTCCGATTCCGGAGGGTGTGGGTTTGAATCCGGTCCGGGGCATGCGCCTCCAACTTTTCAGTTGTGTGCATTTCAAAAAATTAAATATCACGTGTCTCAAATGGTGAAGGAAAACATCGCGAGGAAACCTGCATACCAGAGAATTTTCTAAATTCTCCCTAACCCTTCTCCTTCTGAGAGGAGACTCGAGCTCAGCAGTGAGCCAGTATTCTTCAGGAACTTCTTGAAAAAAATAAAATCTCAATAATCTTAGTTCATACTGCCACTCAGTATCAGTTCTCTCTCTATCTAGGTATATTATGGTATCAGACAGAAAGAGATAGAAAGAAATTAAAAACTCACACTGTGAACCTAACATTTGTTACTCCAATGGGACTGCCAACATCCTTAGAAACTATATTATACCTACGTATGTATTTAAAAATAATAGTAAATTATGTTTCGTTTTCATGGTCAGTTTGTGGTTAAATTACAGGCGTGACTCGAAATCACTATGAGCGAAATCATAATACCTTTATATAGGTACTACGTGTTCGTAAATTATTACTCTAGAGATCTGTTCGATGTATTCCTACCAAAGAGGAAAAAATATAATAGAGTCAAAAAATATAATTTATCCGATAGTTAAGTCGCTAGAATATATTCTCATAGTTATGTCTTAAAATATCTATAACATCCCATTTCTGAACATTAAGTATTTCTTAGATAGTTATTTCGATATAATATTAAAGGAATTCCAATCAATATTTTTCTTTCTGAGAACTCACTTGAGGTTTCCTAACGCTTTTTCTCTTTGACTTTGAATGAGTATGAGTAGACAGCCAGATGTATGCTGGAAATTTTCTTTTCCGGTATTTATGTTAAGCAATTTTTTTCCACGCTGGCGCTTTTAAAGGATTATTATTATTTAAAAAAAAATACAAGACCCGTGCTTCGGAAAGGTAAGCCGGGGCCGATTAATTAGGTAGTTACAAAGTCAAAAGTATCGTACTAAGCCCGTAACCCGCTTGAAGCAATGTTGTGGTACTGAGCTCCAGATCTCCACTTATTCACTTTTTCTCCTAAGTTTTTAAGAGGGAATTTAAAGCTAATGAAGGATCCCGGTCTAGTAGTAAGACATTCTAATAGGCTGTTAATAATGAACACGATGCCGTGAATAACCAAAAGGAGTGTGGATTTTCATCCTCCTCCTACCAAGTTAGCCCGCTTTCATCTGAGACTGCATCATTACTTACCATCGGGTGAGATCGTAGTCAAGGACTAACTTGTAAAGAATAAAAAAAATAAATGGCTGACATTTATTTTTTTTGGTAATTAATTTCTGGAAGACGTTCATTTTATATTAATTTACTGGCCCCTTAAATCTTGTAACCAATTATTGTACTAAAAATATTACCCCGAAGTAAATTTTATTTATAGACATGTTTACCCAAAGAACACATCACTCAAGGTTATCCTGAACAAAACAAATGCCCAATACTTATCCCCCAAAACAGAAGAGACCGTTAATACGTCCAAATTGTGTAAAAGATGGCCGAATCCCGCAATGCGACTAAATCTGGATTTACCGTGACGAATACTTTGCAAAAGGTTGAGTTTTTTCACGTTATTTAGTCGATAGATTTCTTTTATTCAAATAAATTGAAAATCTAAAACATAGAAAAAAATCTGATTCTTAAAAGGATATAAAACATTTTTGCCATAAATCCGTTAAGCCGCATTGAAGCTTGGTGGGTCTAAGCTCCATATCTCTTACGATGGAGGCATGGACCTGCTGAAATAGTGATGAATTAAAAAAAATATATGTTAATGTCCAATGTACATATTCTTCTTAGATACTTATCCTTGTTAGCCATTTCGTCGTGATCAACCCATATTCGGCTCACTGCTGAGCTCGAGCCTGCTCTCAGAAAGAGGGGCTAGGCCAATAGTCCACCATGCTGGCCTAATGCGGATTGGCAGGCTTCACACACGCAGAGAATTAAGAAAATTCTTTGGTATGCAGGTTTCTTCACGTTGTTTTTCTTCACCGTTTGATACACGTGATATTTAATTTCTTAAAATGCACACAACTGGAAAAAGTGGAACTTGGAGTGAACTTGGAGGTGCATGCTCCGGACCAGATTCGAACCCTCCGGAATCGGAGGCAGAGGATTACCTCTGCCGTGATAGCCATTTAGGCATATTTAATAGGTACTGTATCTTTTCTTTACTTGATTGTTATATTAGTTTTACGGATTGTTATAATAGTAGCGCGATACCAAGAAGACAAAAATTAAATTCTCGCAAAAGATTATCTTAATAATTCCTAAGCTAAGCCGGTATAAAACTCTCATAAAAATGTAAAGATAAAAATAAATCATCCGAAACAATAACTATGAACCCGCCGGTGCTTGTCGCTTAGTTTATAACTTTTTTAATTGATATTTTTATGAAGTTTCCCCAAGTCATTAAAACTGTTGCCACACTGCGGAACTCGCGCAATTTGTAATAAGTATTTGAGCGAGTTGTTATAAAACCTTGTAATAAGTTGTGAAATACTTTAAGTTACAACTTAAACAGATTTAGGTAAGTTATGCCGGTGTTTTAGAGGAAACAACTGAAAGAGGACATAAATGTATAATGTTATTTATTACACAATTTTGGTAGGCCTCTCTCAGCTTCTCGGAAAAGAGACCCATTCTATGGGCCCACGTTTTACTAGACACGGGCATAAGTTAGTTATTTCTGCATATCGTCTCCAAAGAGTTAAAAAATCTTTTGTGGGTTTGGGTGTACTCTTCTATGACAAGATCCCCAAGACTGTGATGGACTTGCCAATGCACAACTTTAAGCAATGTGTTAGAAAACATTTACTTAGTTGAGGTTACTACACTGTTGATGAGTTCCTTAAGGATAAAGGTGCTTGGAGGCCATTGGATCAGCTTCCACCTTCACAAAGGAAGTAAAACTATAAGAAATTGTAATTGTTATCAATTGTAAATTATAATACTGTATGACTTTTTCATTTCAAAAGAGCAACTGTTGAGTTTCTTGTCGGTATCTTCTCAGCCTGCCTGCTTCTGAACCTGCCTTCCGAACTGGTGGTAGAATCATTACAAATAGTCTTTACTAACTAATAAAACCCTCCCCCCTCAAAGAAAAAAAATAATTTGACTGTTGAAGAAAATAAGGTTTTTATTTGAATAAAAGGTAGCACATAAACAACCAAAACAAACGTTTTTGTAATATTAATGTTATGGGTGTGCTATTCTCTTGTCGCAAATTCTGACTTGGTATCAGTTATCAAGCCACCATTACGTAAATCTTGTCGCGAACCCCCTGCCGTCGAATGGCGTAACCCTAGGGGTTTTGAGAAACCTTGTGCTAGTGTATTAAACTAGGATATCATCAATCTCTATTCTAAATTTTAACCAAACTGGTTCAGTAGTTGCAGCTTAAAAGAGTAACACATACACATACTCACTTTACACTACACTTTTACCTTTATAATTTACTAAATTGTTCCACTAAACAGACGCTTACAAAACTGCACAACAGAAATCGTCAACAATTTCGCAACAGGTTTCAAGGAGGTATACCTTGAAAGTTTAAATATTACTAGCACTTGTCGAGACTTGGTTGGTAAATCGACAAATGTATCAACGAAATGGTACTCTAGTTGGATATACGTTTCCTGGCGGGCTTTTTAACGAAACGTGAGGTAGGGACTGTTTATCTTGACAACACGTCGTACTCTGCACCTTCCTACCTACAATGTGTTCAGTAAAATATTTTTATGCCTGAAATTACCACATGGGCTGATCTTTCTTACCTTTTCTAACCTTATTGAAGCATAAAACTTAACATTTGAGTAATTTAATATACCTAGATCATTGACCTCTTATAATAAATAGATAAAACAGTTATTAAATATTTATCGTCACTGAATTATGAAGAAGTAGAATCCTTATTAAAACTTATATCCTGAAAAACACACACACACACACACAAACGTGCGAAACAACCTATTATAATAATTTTGTAATGTTCATTTAGAATCTGATATTTCTGTACAAGCTATGGAAGAGCGGAGCCTTCTAATACAGAAGTAGTTTTTACTACTCCTAAAAGAAGGTTCCAAACTCGCACTAATTTATGTAAATTTAGAAAGTGAAATAAACGATTATTATTTTATTTATTTATATTGTCACAAATTATTATGTAAAAAAAATTCAAAAATCTACCTAAACTGTATTATTTATTTTTCCTTTTCTTGATAAGTATGGTATAATGTTATGCATAATTAATTCAGCAGCAAATCCTAAGTTATAAGGATTTAGGAGGATATTCGGCCGCGTGGCGAAGTGGGTAGTGACCCTGCTTTCTGCATCCACGGCCGTGGGTTCGATTCCCACAACTGGAAAATATTTGTGTGATGAGCATGAGTGTTTTCCAGTGTCTGTGTGTATTTATACATTATATAAGTATTTATATGTAGTAGGTACATAATTGTATATTAATATTATAATATCAACTAACTTAGCACCCATAACACAAGCTACTCTGTATGCTAGATAGTGATGTGTATTATTTAAGTATATTTATTTATTTATTTATTATTATTATTAACTTGTAACATCTACTTGTGTCAGTCAAAAAGAATCTCTATCGGCATTGTACACAAAGTCATATAAATGAGATCTTTTCAAAGTACGGTACGATAGTAATAATCACAAAATGTCACCGTTTTGTTACCTGCTCCTGCCTCTAAAGTTAATCCTATCGTCCCTTCCATTTAACTAGTATATATTTTTGTCCTCGACTTATTTAGTGAGGTTGAAATACAGTTAAGGAAACCCTTTTAGTTACTACAGAGTTTAATGAAATAATAGAAGTAGATGTAGAAATTAGTAGAATTTTAAGCATAATTTTAATGAAGTGGTTTGATCGTATTGGTCAAGCGAAGACTTGTCACTCATAGTAGCCCGGGATGCTAAATTTGCAGTTACTACAGCGTCATTGAAATCGATTAGATTTGGTAGATTAGAGGATAGAAAGAATAAATGGTTATAATACTTTTTTCGCTTTCAGTGGTTGGGAAAAAACTACAGACTTTAAAGACAATTTTTATTACTTTAGCTTACTGAAATCATCAAATAACATAAGTGATTATTCAGGAGATTATTTAATTAAAAATTAACCGCGCTCGTGTCTGGATAACAGAAATATAAGGGTTTTATTTTGAGACATTGGGACCCTCCCATTCCTTTACGTTAAGCTCAAATTGTCAGATTTTTGAAAGTCACGCCTTTTAGCTATCAACTCACCTACCTTATCTTAATCTGACGTGCTGCTTGAGTATTTCTGAAGTTAGTTTTTTTTTGGTTGCCCTAAACGTACCCACCTATATACTTGGTGAAGGTTCTCAACGACGTGCAAGGTATAATCCCATATGTTTATCTGACGCGCTGGAGTAACTGCAAAAATCCCCTCTTCGGCTCCCCTACTATCAAATAAGCATTCAACGTATCACTGCACTATATCAAGTCGTTGTATAGACATAGGATAGGATATTGTTACCAAATCAAAATCACACCTAGTTTAAGAGATACGATGTTACGTACAAACAGATATGCACGAGTAAACATATACATCTCTTTTGGGTCGGTTTAAAAAACATATTGAGCTTCATGGAATACAAAAATGTTGAACGACGCAATGACTCTTTGGACTATTCAGAAAATTCTAATTAAAAACTTTGCATGCCCAATTAGAGGGCTTAAATCCGCGCCTTTCCAAAGAGTTTGAGACCAGGTTGTAATCACGTACAAAAACAAACTTCGTATCAGTTTTCGTTGGTTGAAAATGTTGGGGTTTTCAAACTTTTTGCCCGCCTCGAATTGGCTCGTCATTTGATTTGGTAACTTTTAGTTAGTATTTTCAGTTTATAGAAATGTCAACAATGTGTGGAGGGGTAAAATTGGAAAAAATAAGGTCTAAGCAGACGAACTGCAAATTTATAAGCTACGTTATAAGTCGCTTCGGACTTTTAGTCTGAGTGCGGTTTTAAAAACTAACGCATTACACAAGAAACTGCCTCATTGGTCCGTGGCTAGGTGGTTCAGCTACGGACGATGAGTCTAGGGTTCGAGTCCCGGGTCAGGCAAACAAAGCCAGGCGGTGTTGGCACAACCCCGTGCCTTAGAGAATGCGTAAACCCGTCGGTCCTGCGCCTGATCTTTCACCGATCAGGTCTAGTTGCCGTCCCATCGAATATGAGAGCGAGTGCACCTGTGCTTACGCACAAATTTGTGCGCTAAAATATCTCCTGCGTACATGGTTAATCTCAACATGAAATTGGCCGCGGTGGCCGAAAAAAGGAAAACACAGTTCGGTCAGGAGTATATTATTATTATTAACTACGAGTAATACACGCCTTACTTTAACTATGTATTCGGTATATACGTAGTCATTATAATTTGATATACTGCTGTGTACCGGTCTAAAGGACGTGGTTACAGGGGTAATTCTAGACACATGAGGTTAAACAACTACACCTCGTTATATGGACAGTGGACACAGTACGAGACTGTGTAGGACTCCTATGTTTAACTTGTATGCTTTGCGAAGATTTGCTCTGCTCATATATGCTGTGGTTTTCTAGTTAGATAAGCTATGATTTACATGATTATAACAATGTTTGTAAAAATACTTAATCAACATATATATAATGGTAATTGTGGAGGATTTTGGAGAGTCCAAACCACAGGGATTGACGCGTAAATAAAACACGTAATTTCTTGTAAATCGAGTAGATGCGTTCGCTTGTCGCTTCGAGAGAGAAGTGGCGTGATTCATTTGGGGGGCCGAGTTTTATTGCTTTACAAGCGCTCGCATACTCTATTGTTTATTGCACTAAATAGAAATGTAAAACAAAGATAGATACAGACAAGGAAAGCAAATCAGACAGAGATAGCATTATTCTAAGCTTATTATGTACATGAACGCCGAGCAGTTTAGAATTAACAATAATATGAGGTTATGAACTTATAACTAAGGGAAATAAACACAAATAGCATGAACGTTTATTTGCTACTTATTACTAAAGGCTCTAATTAATCATTTACAATATAATGTGTATAATATGCTCGCGCTTATCTGATATATTATTGATTACCTGTACTGTATACTTATGTTATCTTATCTTTAATACATTGATTATATTTATGCTAACTTATATTAATACTTATGCTAAAACAATCTTCAACGAATGCCTACTTAATAGTAACTATATTCTAAGCTATATTAATATGTACATTTATCATCAAGTATCGTCAACTAGAATTAGTTGCCTAATAATTCTTAACAGTAATGACTAATTGAAGTGTTTTAAATGGTGGAGAATAATTTGTGACACTTGAAATATTTTAATTTTAAACATAATTTAGTCCTTTGCTGCGATCTAATCATACAGACTAGGATGGTTGCAGGATAATTTAAAAGAGGTACGAAATTACTTTACCTATGACATATACTCTTTGCCAGAGAGGTAAACAATTAATAACAAACTGCATAGTGAACTCTCTTTGCCTTAGACATTATCAACATTATAAATGTGTGTAAATAAATGTAAATAAAAATAAAGAGACCTTATTATACCTTAAATTGTGTTTACCGAAATTTCGAATTTCGAACTTTACCTATGACATATACTCTTTGCCAGAGAGGTAAACAATTAATAACAAACTGCATAGTGAACTCTCTTTGCCTTAGACATTATCAACATTATAAATGTGTGTAAGTAAATGTAAATAAAAATAAAGAGACCTTATTATACCTTAAATTGTGTTTACCGAAATTTCGTCTTTATAAATATTCCATTTTCATTGAGAACAAACCTCTTAGTTAAGCCTACTACCCCCTCTATATTTTAATTCAACGAATTAAGAAATACAGCACGTCAATGAACAACTCGGTCCCCTCTCTCGTTTTGCATAAGTAAATTAACATCGAGGCGTCCAGAATGACGTATGTTAACGTAGAGAGCAGACTGGCGACTTCATAGCGACACGTCGTTAAATAAAACATGGCTCTAACGTGTAAAACGACAAAGAAGGAAACATTTTTTTTTATTCCTTACTACTTAGCCCTGGACTACAATCTCACCTGATGTTGATGATGATGCAATCTTAGATGGAAGCGGGCTAACTAAGGAGGAGGATGAAAATCCACACCCCTTTCGTTTTCTACACGACATCGTACCGGAACGCTAAATGGCTTGGTATTACGTCTTATCGGTAGGGTGGTATCTAGCCACGGCCGAAGTTTCCCACCAACCAGATCTGGACTTAATTAATATTAAAACCTCAATCGGCCCAGCCGGGGATCGAACCCAGGATCTCCGTCTTGTAAATCCACTGCGCATACGAGTACCACTACGCCACGAAGGCCTTCAAACATACAACCGAATGGCAGACATGGAGCGGTCTATGAAATATTAGGTTTATTATTGAAGAAATTTTCAGTGCAACCCGGTGTTGGTTTGATTGCTGGTATTACACCCTTTTGCCATATACAGCATCTATTATCATTTATCTTTAATACTATTATTCTAAACATAGATTAAACCCCTTACGACCCCGCACTAGGAAGTGTTGTGTTGGTCAACCCCCCACCAGGTGGACTGACGACATCAAGCGACTGGCAGGGATTTTCTGGATGCAGGCGGTTCAGAATCATGATGTTTGAAAGTCCCTATAAAAGGCCTGCGTCCTGCAGTAGCCAGTGGCCAGTGTCCGTCCATCGGCTGATATGATGAAGTCACAGTATTCTTTACTCTGATGAAGTGTTGAATTAGTCCCTCTTTATAATTATTTAATTGTTTCTATCATGTGTTTGCGATCGAAAGGCAACAAATCAAGACAAAAAATCGCAAACAAATAGTCGCTAGTTTGCTTTTATAAAGTAAACTGTATAAGCGCGTTGCTAAAACAATCCAAAGAAATTTTATTAACTTTTCTCGCTCGCGCCTTAATCAAAATTTCTCACCCACGACACAATTTCAGCTTTTCACATGGTAAAATGTAGAAAATTAATTTGTTCTATTTTTAGTTTATATGAAAAACTTAAGCAAAATGCGAAAGTAGACGTACAAAATTACTGAGTTTAAAATACATTTTCATACATAGAAGCCAAACTGGCTTCGCATCTCTATCAGCCTATTTTATTAGAAGAGGGAACATATATCCATCACATTGATTATGATGAAACACGGTTAAAACAACATCAGAGTATACCCGACTAGTTTCAATACCCTTAATCATGAAGTTAAAGACGTTAGACAAGTTTAAATTCTAAAATAAACCTATCAACAATAATAGAATGAATTTACAGCTGTCAAATGTATCCGATGACATTGACGTTCACATTCAAAGACAGCGCGCATTTACAAAGACAGCTGCAACGAATGTCAATCAATGAAATACACATTTGTAAAACTGGATCAGTGTGAAAATAATGAAATCAGCTTATTTTTCCTTGTTGATCAATATTATTTTGTCTAGGATTTAAATGGAGCACATAATGTATGTACATCGATTACTCAAAGACGCCTGGACCGATTTCAAAAATTCTTTTTTTGTTTGAAACGGTATAGTCCCCATTTGGTCCCATTGCCATCATGTCAAGATCTGATGATGGAATCCTGGAGAAATTGAGAGGAACTTTCGAAAATTATATGAGTGTCTAATGTGTTCGTCAACTTTTCCATTTAGTACTTTTAAGCACTACAATTTCATGAAGGTTTAAAATCGATCTGATGATGGAGCCATAAAACAGACGAGGGAACTCCTCGGCGATTTACAGCAGTTACCTTGTGTTTGGGCTTGATTTATTTGTATTAATGAGAACTTTCCACATAGATAGGTTGTGACTAACATTTAGGGGTTTGGTGATGAAGACCAAGGACAATTAAGGGAACTCCTTAACAGTTTACAGTAACTACCTTGTGTTTGGCCTTGATTAATTCGTATTGCTGAGAACTTTGTACCAAGATGGGTTGTGACTGTCATTAGGGGTCTGATGTGTTCGTTTGAGATGAAATTTTACACTAAAAATGGAAAAATAATAAAAATTTTAATAAAAAAAATACAACCGACTTCAAAACCAAAAAACGTAACCAGTAAACTAAAAAGCGAAAAAGACCATCATAATATGTTCTACCTGCTGATCAGTATGAAGGCGGTGCTTAGCCGGTGTTGTCTTGATTTAAGCCATTTCTGACGGGACCACATGAAACAACACTGTCTGCAAAATCTAAATGGCTTGAATTAATACATCACCGGCTTAGCACCGCCTTCATACTGATCAGCAGGTAGAACATGTTATGATGTTATTTTTCGCTTTTTAGTTTACTGGTTACGTTTTTTGGTTTTGAAGTCGGTTGTATTTTTTTTATTTATATATAAAATTTGTGTTAACCGGGGCCGGCTGGGATAGTGATGCGGGTGTCCCTTAACAACTTTTACTTCCTATTTGTTACATTTAACTGGTACAATGTCAATTTGATGAAAATTGATGATTAGTTAAGTCAGGTGATATGCATCGGCCGGGGGTAGCAATTTAGCGTTCCGGTAGGAAAAGAGATATTTGCAAAAAAACGATTTTTGTGACCTTTGTCCTTCAATTTTAATAAACGCGGAATTTGTTTATAGACAAATTTTAGAACACCAAAATACAAGTTTTTATAAAAATTAAACTAAGTATCTTAAATTTCGAGATTCTTACCCAATTTTGACTGAAATTGATCTTGAATTGATTGATTGATTTTGGAATTGATCAGAAGACTGGATCATATTGCCTTTCCTTTTTGATATCTCGTTAGATCTTTAAATTTTGAATTATTCATGGTTAATATATCTGTCATTGTACAAAAACTATAATGAAAGCATCTTACGCTTGGCTTAGACTTTTGTTGGTCACTGCGAAGTCTGCATGTAACTCATTTGAAGCAGTTAAAAGTTTACCAACGCTTAAGTTCAGTTTGCCTCTTAAACCAGTTTGTCTTTTAGTTAATGCAATGTTCGGTGCTTTCGTAGTTTATGTAAAGTTAAGTAGTTTCTTAATTACTTTCAAATTTGTATAGAACTCTGGCAAGAGTCGGACGATTCACACTTTTTTTTATTCTTTACAAGTTAGCTCTTGACTACAATCTCACCTGATGGTAAGTGATGATGTAATCTAACATGGTAACGGGCTAACTTGTTAGGAGTAGGAAGTCAATCCAGACCGGCAAAGATGTACCTACCGCCAAGCGATTTAGCGTTCCGGTACGATGCCGTGTAGAAACGGAAAGGGGTGTGGATTTTCATCCTCCTCCTACCAAGTTAGTCCGCTTCCATCTAACACTACATCATCACTTACCATCAGATGAGATTGTAGTCAAGGGCTAACTTGTAAAGAATAAAAAAAAAAGAATGAGGGCTAAAACAAAGCAGAATAAATTATGCACTATTACACAGTCTATCTTTACTAATCCGTAGTTAATTTGCACGGGTGCAATAATTGCTAGCTCCATCCAACCTTATTAGACAGCGTCTGATTGGCTTCTCCTAAATTACTCAAACACTCTTTTCATAAAACGTCTCTAATTAAGCGGCTGCTTGAGAGGGCGATTCTTTTTACTTGCTCTTGAGGGAAATTGCTGTTTGAACAGACATGGATGTATAGCTTTTAAAAAAGGTAAAAGTTTAAAAATGTTTTTAGCAAATATTAAACCGATTTTTTTTGTTTTACGTGAAAATCATCCTTTATCATCGAAACTAATATTATAAAGAGGTAACATATGTTTTAAAAAGGTAAAAGTTGTTTGTTTTTTTATTTTTTTTTAGTAATGTATTTTTAAGATCTTTGTAAAAATTCTTTTGGATATTGTATGTAGCGTATGTACCCAGGGAAGTCACTGGCCCTTAAGACACGGGCTTACCTAGTTTAAGGGCCAGGACGTCATTGCTATTTATGTACTGAGTTTATTCAAATAAAACAATTCTTATTCTTATTCTTTTTAACAAATATTAAACCGATATTTTTTGTTTTAGGTAAAAATCATCGTTTATCATCTAAACTAATATTAGAAGGAGTTAAGATATGTATTTCATTTGTTACGATTTAATTCAACAACTCAAGCGATTTTAAAAATTCTTTCACCATTAAAAAGCTACATCTTTACTGAGTAACATAGGCTATATTTTGTACTAGTCCGAAAGACTGCAATAGCCAGAAATGTTTATTTTATATTACTGTAGCCAACGATGTTTTACACTAATAGATATGGCACAAGCGCGTCCAAACTAAGGCGAACAAATGTGCCTAATTGTCTTCAAAATTAAAATTCATTTATTTCAAGTTTCACTTTTGACACGTCAGTTGACTATTTGTAAAGATTCTACCACCGGTTCGGAAGGCAGGTTTTGCTGAGAAGAAACCGGCAAGAACAGTTGCTCTTTTAAAAAAATCATACAATATTATAATTTACAATTGATGACAACTGTGTGAATGTGGAAGCTGATCCAACAGCCTCCAAACATCTTTATCATTAAGGAACTCATCAATGGTCTTTATTTCATTTATGGTCTGAGACATAACAGCTAAAAATCATTGCATTTTTTATTTTGGTGTTAAACTGACCGCCCTACAGAATAGCGCTATGTCTATTGTCATCTTTGGTAACTAATATCTTTCTCTGAGACCACTGAAAAAACAAAACAAACTCAAGCTCCATCTGTGATTTTCCCACGTAATAAAGCGGGTATTATCAAATCGCAATCTAACATCACTCGCAAAATATTTCCATTTGTTATTCAAAGAACAGAATAAAAAGTGGCAGAAATACAAAGGTACGAACGAATACGGAAAAAATTCTCATTATTCCGTCCAATTCGCAGCTGTTGCGTATTAAATCAAACTCCTTGAAAAGATTTGTTATTATTTATTCACGTCATATATTTGCACATGAATTTCCCATTTGGTGCCGTTTCACACTGGCGTTTCAGTAACGTTCATTCATCGCCTAAACGAACGTGTGGACCTGTGTGGGGACGTGATAGCCCAGTGGATATGACCTCTGCCTCCAATTCCGGAGGGTGTGGGTTCGCATCCGGTCAGGGGCATGCACCTCTAACTTTTCAGTTGTGTACATTTTAAGAAATTAAATATAACGTGTCTCAAACGGTGAAGGAAAAACATCGTGAGGAAACTTGCACGCCAGAGAATTTCTTAATTCTCTGCGTGTGTGGAGTCAGCCAATCCGCATTGGGCCAGCGTGGAAGACTATTGTCCTAACCCCTCTCATTCTGAGAGGAGACTCGAGCTCAGCAGTGAGCCGTATATGGGTTGATAACGACGAAACGAACTGGTGTAAATTATGTTGTAAATGTGATAGTGCCGTAATAGTTTTGCGTACCGTAATTATCTGCGTGTGTGAAGGCTACTAATCCAGGGCCGGCGTGGTGGACTATTGGCCTAAACCCTCTCATTCTGAGAGGAAACTCGGGGAGCCGACTATGGGTTGTTAACGAGTAAGTAAGAGCAACTTTTAAGTTTCTTGCCTGCTCTTCTCAGCAGAACCTACCTTCTGGTATAGTCTTTACAAATAGTCAAACTTGACGTTTCAAAAATGCTTCAAAAGTTTGGTCCCCTTTTTTGAAAAGAGACTTTATTTCAGACAGCACACAAACTACTCACTTTTGAGCTAATAAATTTTACTTCTACTTTAAAATTTCTTAGGAAAAAGAGGCTCAATACAGGATAGGTCTCGAACCTAGGACCTCGTAATATGAAGCCACAGAGGCTACCCACTGAACCAACATTTTCAAGAGTCCAGCACGTGAGAGTGAGTTTTTTAGCAAAAATTAAAAGAATAAAGATTCAAAATTCATTTATTTCAATTAGGCTTAATTTAAATGGACTTTTGAAACGTCAATTTAACTATTTGTAAAGACTCTATTTATTTTAATATTATTTAATACTAACTGATATATTATCTATATGACATCTTATTTAATACTATCAAAGAAAAGGGATGAAAGAGACAATTTTAAGTATCATTATAGTATAATATTCGTAAAAGTCCCCTATTTACATAATATAATACCACGTAGAAATAGCCTTTTAGGATACAAATACACTAAAGACGGGCTCTGGGTATTTACGATCTCTGAAAAGCTATTTATAAACCAGCCTTTATACAAATAACCTTTCAGAGTTATCATTCATAATAGAACGAGCCTGCAATACCCACACATGCCTAATTTATCTCATTTGTGAATAAGACTCTATTCACTTAATATAATTTAATTTTAACTTAAACAATTTTATTTTGTAATTTAATAATTGCATACCTATTAATAAAAAAAGCTGTATTTGTAAAAAAAAATATAAACTAAGTAGTTGATTGCCTGTGTCTCTACACTATGACCTGTAACGTGAAGACCAGGTAATATTTCCTTGTGCCCCGTTTCCATTTTCCATTGGACTAGTGTTTAGAAATATTGAATAACAAAAAAAATTAAATTAAGCTAAGAGTAATTGTATTTATTGTACTAATAAACAGTGTATATAATAAGTGTAGTATTAATGGTGAGACACTGTTACTTATTACATATATACGTACCTCTTTGTATGATAAAATGTAATATTTCTTGCAAATAAATGATTCAGATTTTGATTTCATGAAAGCTGGAAGTTTTTCAGCCCATGGTCCTACCATAGGCAAGCCAATTATGGTGTTTAGACTGTGATAGCTTTAAAAGTTTCTAAAACCTAGATCCTCAAATTATCCAAGTATAAACTTAATTTTATGATATTTTCTACGCCTCTGCGTATGAGGAATCATGTCTGCAACCTCTAGACTTTTAAAGTTTGTTCTTTAACGGTGTATTTCGAAGAATTGCCACTAAGCTAAATGGCGACTGTAAACATGGTTTCATAATTTAAAAAAAATACTCTTACATTATTATGCTTGGACGGTTTATGGTCTATGAACATAATTTTTAATAATCTTCAAAAAATCGTTTTGTATATTATCAACCCATATTCGGATCACTATTGAGCACGAGTCTTCTTCGTCATAATTTCTTAAAATACACATAACTGAAAAGTTTCAACTGAAAATAATCGCATTGGATGAATAAAGGTCTGGTCTGGATCCATGAAACATGCTACTTTCCACCAAACGATATGCGAAGCCGATAAACTTTCGGTTTTCATAAAACAAGATAAGTCTGGCTATTGTAGGCCTCTATTCCCATAATGTTTTCTATGAAATTTTGCAAGTTTTCAAACTATAGCGACCCGATGGTAACGTTTTAAAAGCAATGATGTGACAGAAAAGTTAAAATACTGCTGCGGTCATTATGTACATTTTAATTACCCACTGTTTTTTTTTTTTATTTAATTGTCTACTGCTAATATTATCAGTAAGGTGAATAACTAATTATGTCTTAATACATAAGATTCCGTGCGTTGTATGTTGCCAAGTCTGGACGTTGGGGTCCCAAAGTGCTGGAATGGCGACCCCGCACTATTAAGCGCAGTGTTGGCCGACCCCCCACCAGGTGGACTGACGACATCAAGCGAGTCGCTGGATGCAGGTGGCTCAGTATCGTGATGTTTGGAAGTCCCTACAAAAGGACTATGTCCTGCAGTGGACGTCCATCGGCTGATATGATGATGATGACATAAGATTCAAAACGTAAGCCGCTTCATCAAGTTGCAGTAGTATTTCGTTTTTGCTATCATCTAACATGGTTAGTCATTAGCAACCCAGATTCAGCTCACTGTTGAACATGAGTCTCCTCTCAGAATAACTATTAGCGTATCATTGCGAATACAGGTTCTGCATTTTAACCTAAAAATATAATATAGTGGGTTAAATCAAAAAACAATTTTAAAATTTTGAAATGTTGCTAAGACATTTTTTTTAACGCTTAGCCTATACTTACATGGGTATAGGATGTTGTTAGAACTTATTCTAACAACATCAAATAAAAAGTTTTCCCTCTATAACTCCGTAAATATAAATTCCGAGATACCTGTTGAACTTCAAATAAATTCTAAATACGAGTAAGCAGTAAGACTTTTAGATATTAAATACCAGAGCACTGAACCACTTGTGTTTTGTTAAAAGAAAACTTTGCAAATTGATTTGAACGTGCAAATTATAAAATAATGAAAAAAATCGTTCCTTCATTTTGAGCTCATTAAAAAACACTCATTGAGTTGGAAATCACAAAAAGTCAAAAACAAGCTTGAAAGGGAAAATACCATTGCGTACTGTGCTTTCTACTAAACGTTTTGATTCCAAGCCAAATATCATGCCAAATTAATATTGACGTTTCTGAGGGATCTATATAAACTGAGCACAGCCTTGATCAAAAGAAAGCAAAAACAAATTCAAATTATATTGTTTTTTTTTATTTTTTTTATTCAATGACAAGTTAGTCCTTGACAGCGATCTCACCTGAAGCTAAGTGACGATGCAGTCTAAAATGAAAATGGACTAACTTGGAAGATGTACAAGTGTATTCTACCCATATTCAGAGGTATGTGTAGGTTTCGTCAGTGACGGAACGCTAAATCGCTTGGCGGTACGCCTTTGCCGGTAGGGTGGTAACTAGCCACGGCCAAAGCCAGACAAAAACACACACCTAGTGGCCAACAGAGGGGTGATCGAATCAGAAATGAGGAGATACGCAGAAGAACCAAAGCCACTGACATAGCATAACGTGTCGCGAAGCTGAAGTAGCAATGGGCAGGGCGTATAGTTCGAAGAGCCGGTGGCCGTTGGGGTCCCAAGGTGCTGAAACGGCGGCACTGCACCAGAAAGCGCAGTGTTGGTCGACCCCCCACCAGGTGGACTGACGACATCAAGCGAGTCGCAGGTATTCGCGGTTCAGTATCGTGATGTTTGGTGTGTCCCTACAAAAGGCCTATGTCCTGCAGTGGGCGTCTGATATGATGATGATGATGAGAGGCCAACGTTTTCAGTACACCGTTGAACGGGTAAAGCTATCACGAACGTCCTCCTTTTTAAGTCTTTGGATAACCCACTACAGCTAAAAGAGCGGGCTCTTTTTAATAAAGCAGAAAAATCGACGCAATCATTTCACAATTTGTCGCTTCAAAGAAGAGAGGGTCCTTATGAAATAAATTTTTAATAAAAGCGCTCCGCTTGCACGCCTTGTAATAAATAACAGCGCTAATTAATTGTCAACGAAGCTGTTGAAAATATCTGTACGAATAATTAAGCTGTAGCATTGGTCTGGTTAAAGAGACTCCATAAAAAGTCGATTTTCATATGCATCCCCGGGACACTAATTAGTGACGATTTTCATTTAAATAAAATATAATATACGATTCCAACAAATTGTTCTCTTTTATATTTCCAAGACGAGTTATACAATTTTCTGCATGTTACTTGATAACATTTTAAGTTCCTAATTCTAAACTCAAGGAACCCTTGTAGACTTCCGTTTTTTTCGCCGGATATCGGACCGGACTCGCGGTGGTGTACGGTTTCTATGACGGGACCAATGTCCGGTGCATGTACACACGTTCATTATAAACCATACACCACCGCGTTTCCGGTAAAAACACGGTCCGATATCCAGTGAAAAAAACCGAAAGTCTACAAGCGCCCTAAGAAGCTCTCTAATGTCAAATTCTTATACTAGCAGACGCCGGCTACTCCGTTCGCATGATATTCAGTTTTTTACAAATCCCGCGGGAATCATAGATTTTTCCGGGATATAAAGTAGCCATGTTCTGCAACAAGGTCTTATTTATCTGTATGGTAAATTTCATTCAAATCCGTTCAGTGGTGTAGCTGTGAAAGGTAACAGCCAGACATACTTACTTAAATTAGTATGGATTTCTGGATGGATGCATACGTAGTAAGCCCTTCGTTGTTTGAATGGGAGTCCATGTTCGCAACTTGTTTCATCTCATGTCAGTCTATTTAGTGAAGGGGCGAACAACATTTCTTGGTTCATTGGTTCTTTAAACGGTGTGCCACGCTCATTCATCATCATCATCGTGTGACATTCTTCAACAGAAATATATTGGTCAATATGGCGTGAAAAGCCTTCCTATTTTAGCCGCTTCGTTTAATTACGGACAGCCTAGCCCACTATCTTACAATGTACAATCAATGTCGTTGTTATTTCGGTAATATGCCTTATAGACAATGGTTAAACAAACGCTCATTTCCGTTTTAGAGTTAAGAGTTTTGGAGCTCTCTTGTTCTTGTACAATATTTTAGAAAAATATTTAATTTTTCCAACAATTAAATTTTCCTCTTACAGATCTTTTTTATTTCTGATTACATCCTCCGATAGCTCTCTCCACTGAGTGACTCTGAGCTTTTCCTTAGAACTGTCATCTTATCCCATAGTTATCTTAATCTTAAGTTCTCCAATATGCAATCTGTAAGCTTATTGAGTTCACAGATTACGCCACAAACTGTGCGGTGACAAAATTTCAAACTGCAGTCTAGTTGCGGCTCGGCAGTTTGATTTAATCCAGCTTAAAATTCCGACTAAAATAATGTGAATTATGAGTGGAGTGTGACCCAGTTCGGAGGCGAATATTTAAACTGCGTCAACTTTTGTTGGTTGGCAAGTTTTAAAAATATCATTGTAACAGTAGTATTTCTGAGAGAGTCATCGTCTTCATAATTATCATCTCATTTTAATAGCCTACTACAAATCCAAGAGTCCTTCCTTATAAGAATGGGGATATAGAGGTTAAGTACACCTTGCTGCTGCAATGTGGTTTTGTGGGTTTAGGGTGATATTGTTACATTCATTAACGACTTAACGTGCTCTCCGTGGCACGGAGCACGGTTTTTGAACACTGAAAGTTTCTCAAAAAAAAAAAGAAAACTCACCATCTCAAACCCCAACCCAGGTGTCGAACCTAGGTGGTCTGAAACCACATAAGATAATTGGTCCAACAAGGCATTTAGTCGTCTGAATAAATACATTCTGAGAAGTACCTGGTAACTGGGCTTATATATTGAGAGGAAGATTCTCTACATTGTACCAGCTATGCATGTGTATTTTACGTATAAGTCTGTAAGGTGGTTTGTTTTTTTGTATAGTAAATTTCACGATGCCTCGTTGGTAGTAGTTAGCCTATCTGGTTACAGATCACGAGGTCCTGGGTTCGAGCCCTAACCAAAGAAATTTTCAGTGCAAATTCTCAGCCCAGGATTGGTGGTCTTATACCAGCGTACGTCTGAGAGCACAATTTTAAGCCGTTTATCCCGGTCACTGATATTATGGTCTGATTAAGGTTTTCTTAATTGATACAGGTCTGGCTGGTGGAAGGCTTCAGCCGTGGCTAGTTACCAGCCTACCGGCAAAGACGTACCGTTAAGCGATTTAGCGTTACGGTACGATGTCGGATGGACGAAACCGGAATGGATGTTGATTTTGAACCTACGACTAACAAGTTTGACCACTTACATCTCAGATTGTATCACTTACCATCGGGTGAGATTGCAATCAAGAGCTAACTTGAAAGAACAAAAACAGTGAAAAATTACCCTAACCAATATAACCTTAAACCTGGCAAATCGCATTGGAACAGCGAGCGAGGTGGGTCTAATCCCTTCTCCTGTAAATAAAATCAAATCTCCTCCTTCTTAAGTCGGTTAAGACACAATGTTACGCTGACAACAAACAGGAAATCTGGAAACTCATCAAGAATACAAGTCTTACCCGATTAAGCAATTTTGTCGAGTTTAATCGAATCCAAGACTGGATGAATAGACAACCGTAATCCGCGCCGAGTTGTACGGAGAGGCGGAATTATAACTTGATCAACTAAGTTTTATAGTGAAACAAGCAAGTTGGAGTACTAATCTTTGAATGCCATTTAGATATCTAGAATATACCTAGTTATTTTAACGGAATAATATTAAACTAGCCAAAGTCTTGCGTAGTTCCCGTTCCCATCGAAATATTGGCATAAAATATAGCCTTTGCCACCCGCAAAAAACGTGATTTTCTATCGGTTAAATAATATTTAAAATGAGTTCAGTAGATTCAGGAATCACCCTACAATCAAAATATTTATTTGTATATACTGTTTTGCACACAAGCAAAACTATAACAAAGAAAATAGAAGAAAACAGTATACAATTATGTCTCATTGGGAAAATAATCGCGGTGGGTTCCCTTGACCTTCCGCATCACACTTTCAGAGGTGATTTTGACCTCTCAGTCACTGGTTAAGCTTCATGGTGTTGTCAGGTTATTTGCCGCAGCCTGAGACTTGGCGTTGACCTTTTACGGCAGATACGGTCCCTCCTGACCAACCCTCCTCCTTTTACATCCGGACTTCGGAGGAGCTAAAAATGTGATACAGGGCAAATTACAAATGCATTAACTAATAATTTCCTTACAGGCATATTATAGCCTAGCAGACGCCCCGCGGTTTCACCCATGTAGTTCTCTTTCACGTGGTAATACGGGGATTAAATAAAGCATGTTACTCGGTGAAGATCTTCTTCTTCGGCCTCGTCTTATCCCTTTTATACGGGTCGGCTTTCCCAATCATGGGGCGCCATTTTGTAGGCTCCTTTGCGTCATCGTCTGTCAGGTCTTTATCTTTCAGGTCCTTACGGACATTCGTTAACCACGTTGTTGATGGTATACCTTTCCCCCGTTTCTATCCCGTATCCATGGAAAGGCACTTTTTTACGATATGGTCATCTGGTCTTCGCATCACATGACTGTACCATCTCAGCCTGGACTCTTTTGCTTTTTCAACTATTTCTGCGACCTTAAAGCTCCCTCTTATATGTTAATTGCGCACCTTGATCTCTTGATCAAGTTTGTCAGTTTGTAGGGGTAATCTCTTGATTAGCCCTACAAACTAAAGATTTAAAGTTGCTTTTGGATACACTTGAAAAGCTGTGTAAATGATTAGCATAGGAATCTGCAAGTTTGTTTATCATTTAAGCGAGACCCTCCATGTTTGCCGGGTATGGTAATTCAGTTATTAGTTTAGGATGCTTTAATCTACACAGCCCAGCCCTACCTGATATACTTCTGTATAACTCAAATGATGACTGATTTTAATTGAAGATTCTTAAAGTTAAATGTATCACGGACTTTGCTCACAATGGCAAAACCGGCTAAGTGTGTAAAGGGCAATAGGCAGTTTTCTGTAGTTGCGACTTGCGGTAGTAGGTTAAATACAATGAGTGTCACCTGCTAAGCCAACGCCGAAGCGCTCTTCAGGTATTTACTTGATTTGATTTGATGCCTACCTCCGCATAGGTGGATATGGACTGTGGACTCATCACGCTCCAATGCAGAGGGGGGGGGGGGTGTCTTTTAGGGTGATAATTACGACGACTGTATGTTAATAATACTAATCGACGGACGGCTTATAGCAAGCGTCCACAGCATCGTACGTATTGTACGCATCACATCAAACAAATTTTAGTAGGTATTTCTTCTAGATAATATCAAATGGACTATGAAGCTAAGACTCGTCACGCTCTAATGCAGGGGGGGAGGGTTTACAACTATAGTATGTTAATGGTAATGATCTGAACCGGCGGCTGGACCAATTAAGATAACCTCAATCGGCCCAGCCGGAGATCGAACACAGGACCTCCGTCTTTGTCCGCGCGAACCCACTGCGCACACCACTGCGCCACGAAATTGTAATATTTGTATAGAAAGTCATACCTACAAATGCGTCCACTGATCGCATTGTACGGATGGCATCAAAGGGATTTTATCCATCGTAAAATTAAAAATCCGTTTGATGCCCTGTGATTGTGCCCTATGATTGAAAAATGTGTCCCCCAAAGCACGGAGGTATTACACCACCAATTCCGGGCTGAGGACTTTCACTGAAAATTTCTTAATAAAAAAGAAAACCTCAGCATTTCAATTCCCACCCCATAGACTCACATCCAGGACATCGTGATCCCAAATACAAAACAGGCTAACCATCGGATCAGTGCGGCAGTAACTATCATTTACTAAAAACAATAAAATCTACAGAAGCAAAAACGCTTTAGTTTCCCGTTGAGATTGATGAGCCAATAAAGCCGTGAGGAAACAAGCAAACTGTTTCACCCTGTGTGTTGCTTTAATTTCCTTTCACAGGCCCCTTGAATAGATTTTCATGCTGCAATGCAATTATCTCTTCAAGCAAATAATAGCTTAGGCTGCTTCCATTCATGAGCTAGAGCGATTGATTTATTTGCTATAAATCAAGTTTTATAACGCGGATTAGCTCACCAAATAGGTATTTTATTTTTTAATTGCATAGAGCTATATTTTATACTAGTGGACGCCCGTAATTTGGTCCACCCTTAGACCTCCATTATACGGTTCTGTCGCAAAATCCGTTCTTCAATCTACTTACTATAAAATTGTGCCAAATCTAACCTTTGTACGTCATACGATTTTCGATATTTTTTGATGATAACGTACGTCCGCGATTTCGTACGCGTAAAATTCTGTTTTCACAAATCCCGCGGGAAACATGTATTTTCTGGGATAAAGTTATGTAAGCTCAATAACCTCTTCTATCTTTCAGTGAACGAACTATTAAAATCGGTCCAGCTGTATCAAAAATTGAAAAACTATAAAATTGATGTCAGTCAATAATTATAATAACATATTATAATAACATTTCCCTTTGATTTCAAAAATTTTACTTAAATAGTTGAGATGTGAGAGGTGTATTTCACCTCAAAAGCCTGCAAAATACTTTCTTTCTCTCTTTCTCTCATATTGTGTGTATACCGTCAGGGATAACAGATAGAGATACATTCATTGGACATTGGTTTAATGGAATTGCGCTGATTTAATATTCGCTTCCGCTACCGCTTCCTTTCGTTCCTATAGTGTCGGTGTTTCTAACAACGGCTTGGCGGTCAGCCAAAAACTGCTTTTGGATTAGCTTAGCATAAGGAATTATAACGGAGCACCGACCAAAACGAACATGTCAGGTATTTGATGGACATTTTTTATACATTCTAGCTATTGCTATTGTTATCAAAACCATTTTTGAAATATTTTTTTTATTACTAACGTAATTACGTATTGGCTGTGACCTAATATTACGTATTGGCTGTGAACTGTTGTGATCGAGCACCTAACTGGAATGGTTGCGCGGATTTATGATATATATGGCGTAATGATGATGATGATGATGATGATGATGAATTGTTGGTGACTGATACTTGTTTTTAAGTTTTGATATTGTACGGGTAGATTACGTGTTACAACGAAGCACTTAACAAGAGCAATATTATCAATAAGTACGAGTAACTCAAATATTAAAATGTATAAAACTTCAATCTTGAGAGCTGGAACAAACATTTCAGCATATTGCGAGTTTCATTCAGTTAGCGACTGAACAAGCGGCTGCTCCGGACCAACTCTTTGATCCTACATTTGAATATGTAAATGGCCGTCGAGTTAGGGCCCAACTAAACTGTAGCTGTAGTGGATCCGAATTAGATTTTGTTTTAACCCAGACCGCTAGTTTTGCAACTCAACTGTTGTTCTACTTTGGCTAATGATATTAGTTTGTACTGAAAAATTACTTCGATCCTTTTCATTTGGCTGTTGAATTGGAAATTCTCTTTTAGATTCATTCATTCATTATCTGCTGAGCATGAGTTTCTTCTCAGAATAAGAGGGATTAGGAAAATAGTCCACCACGTTGGCTGAATGCGGATTGGCAGACTTCACACACGCAGAGAATTAAGAAATTTATATGTAAAGCAGGTTTCTTCACGATGTTTTCCTTCACCGTTTGAGACACGTGATAATCTATTTCTTAAAATGCACACAACTGAAAAGTTGGAGGTGCATGCCCTGGACCGGATTCGAACCCACACTATCCGGAATCGGGGGCAGAGTTCATATCCACTGTGCTAAGAATTTTTCAAATCGGTCCAGTGAAGTAAACAAACAATCAAATCTATTCTCTTTATAATAATAATAATAACTATATTAGTAGGTATAGAGTATTTTTCATAACCAACTAAAAGAATAATAAATCAAAAAACCGGTATGAACTTATTTTAACTTATTTTTGAAGTGTCATGAGTCCTTCATTTTGAGAGAGATTATCCTTTAAGCGGATCAAAAGCCGATTATTATAAGATTTTCGCAGCTTTTTCGATATCTTCATTATTTATCGTCGCTTCAGAATATAAATGAGCAGTTTGAACGGCTAATGAACACTGTCAAGTTGAAATAATTGGTTTAAGCGAAAATTCAAAACTAGTTTTCTTCGCTTTGGACGGAAAAAATGTTAAAGAAACTAATTTTAGTTGCCTTGTTTTACGAGTTCACTTAAAATCTTTGACCATGCGATAGTAATTAGTATAAGTGTAGGTACTTATCCTTACAAAAAAGTATAATTCTTCTACATTTGTATCTACACCTATCTCTTTCTAAACGGCTGAACCTACTTCAATGAAAGTTTGCGTGTTTATCAAAAGGCCCTTGGACGATTTAGAAGTACAATTGAACGTACAAGATAACGTTAGTAACCGTAGTTAAGACAACACAACGTCTGTCGATAATAATTGATGTTACCTTTATCATCGTCTGATGAAATTCGGCTTTTTTGACATAACGTTTTTCTTTTTTGTAGCTGTAGGCCATTTGTTTCCCCGGTCTACCCTTCTGTCTATACAGTAATCTCCGAATAGATGTCCATACAGTTCGAGCAATTGACGATATAACAAGTATTGTTTTATCAAGTTTGCTTACCTATGCCTAGATCACTAACCTTATTTTACGCCGCTTACAGGCCTCGTAAGCACAAACCAATGCTGTCTGTCATAGAGGCAATGGGTGGACTGAGATTAGCCAAAGTATTAAAGAAATGTGCTCGGCCTGCACAGAAGTTCGCACTGTGTTTTTAAATCCGGGTCCCCAAATCGAAGAAGGTTAGCAATCTAGGGTAAACATCTAGAACGTCTGCGAAAGAGGTTACATGATCTATTCCCTTAAACTATGTAGACCCAACTAATACCAGAAACAACCAACTAATAACAAAAATAATAATATTTTATTTGCTTTGGACAGCCACATTAATAATTGTCCGTGACCTACTTTATAGGTTTTGTCAAAAATAAATGTTGAAATTTCAAAAAAACCTTATACAAGACGAACATCGAACACTAAAAATCAGTGAATTCGCACAATGGACTCTTTCCGTCCCTTAATATACGGCAGATTAAGGATAAAGCAACAATGCCTATTTTTCCCCCATTTACCCTAAAGCACCGTCCATCTTCCAAAGATATTTATTACCTACTCCCTTTCTGAGTCTGATTTAGAACCTCCTACCTGTTATCTTAATTCGTTGAATTCGTTTCACGATGCCCTTTTTTTAACGCCCCTTTAATGTCTATGGAATTATTTTAAGTGAGCCTAATAAAGTTGTTGGATATTGGATATATAAAGGAAAAGATGCTAGTTTTGACTCCCATTGGTGTACTAAAAGTATAATTCCTCAATAGCTCAACGGTAAGAGCGATCGGACTCATCACCGAAGGGTGGTGGTTCGATCCCCGCCCCGTTGGTCTATTGTCGTACCCACTCCTAACACAGTCTTTCCCGACTAATTGAAGGGAAATGAGAATATTGGTCATATTTAAAAAGACATGGCAAATATTCAGTTTAAAAAAAAGCTCAGCTTAAATCATTGATTGAAATTGAAGTCAAATCGCATCTTCGCCATCCATGGAAAAAAAATAATCACTGCACTGCATACCTAAAAAATTTTCTTGAATCGATTGTGAAGTCTGAAAATTCGCATTGGGCCAGCGTAAAGGACAATTAGCATAAACTCTCTGATTCTGAGAGGAGACATGCTCAACGGTAAACTGAACATGGGTTGGTAATGAAGTGAATTAAAATTAAATTAAATTCCAACTAATATAAAAACGGATTTTAAACTTTCAGTTAGGTATACTGATAGCTAAATATTTTATTCACAAACCTCAATATCGCTGTCCATACCATACCATCTGGCGGTCGGCCAATTTGCCCTCGATTCGGCAGGTTTACCGTCCGAAAATACTTACTAGCAGAACCTCGCGGTTTCATCCGCGTAGCTAGTAAAAAGCCATCACTAACAACCAGTGGCGAAGGATACAATTTAGATGAAGGTAAGCCGTCCCAAAGATAAGGAAATTCATATAGCGTGATGAAAACTCCGGTTTCTCATATATTTAGATACAGTACAACAATGAATATGCATCGATTTTACTTTTATTGTAACCTGGCGGGAATCGGCTTGCAAGAACTCTTCGCCGCTGCTAACAACCCATTTTCGGCTTACTTTTGGGCACAAGTCTCCTCTCAGAATGAGGATATCTTAGGCACCACGCTGGCCAAATGCGGATTGGCAGACTTGACACGCGTAGATAATAAAGAAAATTATCAGGTATTCCTTCACCGTTTGAAACACGTGATATTTAATTCCACAAAATTTCCCCGGACCTGATTCGTACCTAAATCCTTTTGAATTGTAGGCAGAGGATATATCCACTGAGCTATCACGTCACTCTTGTAAGAATATGGAGATAAAATATGCGGCCTATGCCAATATGTCCCTTGAAGAGCTGGGAATTGGATCTGAAATCGGACTAATGCAGATATCAACAACAAGTCGTAGTTCTGTCCGCAGTTTTTTATATTCGTACAGTCATTCATTCCGTTCAGGTGCAGTGAGTCTTAGTATAAACTTAAAATTCTACAAGTTTATTTTTTTTTTTATTCTTTACAAGTTAGCCCTTGACTACAATCTCAAATCAATCAAAGCGGGTTAAATTCTTAGGAGGAAGATGAAAATCCACACCCCTTTCGGTTTCAACACGGCATCGTACCGGGACGCTAAATCGCTTGACGGTACGTCTTTGCCGGTAGGATGGTAACTAGCCACGGCCGAAGCCTCCCACCAGCCAGACCTGGACTAATTAAGAAAATGTCAATCTGAGGACCCAGGACCTCCGTTTTTTAAATCCACCGAGCGTACCACAGAGTTGGTGGTACAAGATCTTAAGAAGAACACATGCATTGATATTTTAATATTAAACAAGAAGTCTTAGCCCCCTTTTGGGGTATTGAAACATCAAAGTTGTCCGCAAACATTTCTGCATATTGTGAGTTTCATACCGAAATCAAACATTTCAGCGCAAACGTCGGCTTGTAGCATCTCTTTGATCCCGAATCTGAATATGTAAATGTAGCTGAGTGAACTGGCCGATTTGTTAGTTTTACTATTATAGAGTAAGGTTTTGTTGTACTTTAGGACATGCCTGAAATCTATATTGTCCCAATGAACATAGGGTGACAGGGGTAAAATGAGGTAAGGTAATCACATGACACTTCACACTTCACATCACACTTCACACTATTATTATAAAGGCGTAAGTTTGTATGTAAGTATGTTTGTTCCTCTTTTACGCTGCGGCTACTGAAGCGATTTGACTGAAATTTGGAATGGAAATAGGTTTTACTCTGGATTGACACTGATTCCACGTGGACGAAGTCGCGGGCGTCCGCTAGTGGAATAATAATTTAAAAATATCATCCCACTTCAACAACACGTAAATTTGAAAAGCACATTCACTAAAAACGAAAATATTGAACACCGCTTTTACTCTCTACTTTAGGCCTTCTAAAATAGACTGAGAGACAGAGAGCCTCTCTACTTTGCGCTTCACGACATATCTCCAATGGTCCTTTTCATGAAAGAAGTCCCCCAGACGTGATGATAATGTCTTACTGGCACTCATTGTCATTTGGTAATTAATGGCGGTCTTATTGTCATTTGTGTAAGGCACTGTCAATTTCAGTTCAGGTTTTAGTCGCGGTACTTCTTTCATGAAAAGGATTTAAAATGACATAATTGTCGACAAATATACGATAGGATGAAAGAAAGCAAGCAATCTTTCTAACATATTTGACATATTATAATTGTATAAATGTTATGTACCTACGCCTAAAGTTTAAACACATATCGGAACTTTTTCAGCTGACATATTCTGTTTTTAAAAGTTTGATATGTGTAATTTTTGGCATGCTTTATATAAATAAATAAATAAATAAAGAGCTATATTTCCGGTTCGTCCGTTATTGGCCAACGAATTTTTCTCCTCACGAGATATTATATCATGGCATTCATAAGCCTATTTGACGTTTTGAAGGCGGTATACTTATCAAACAAAAAGATCTCGATCAAGTATCATCAAACTATACTATTAAAAGTTAAGTTAAAAATGTTTAAAGTATCATAGATCATCAACCTTTTTTTTAGTAGCCGAGTATGGGGTTACGCCTCTGTTCTTAATGAAGAGGGGACTTGTAAATTAAACTCCACGTTGCTCCATATTACTTGCTAGTTTGCGGGCTAAGCTAAGTTTTGACGCAGTACCTACCGATCCCTATCCATAAACCGAACAAGAACTTAAATCCTAATATTCACAATTCTTAACCGCATATCCCAATAACTGGGACAACGAGGCAGTTAGTAACAATGTTAGTTATTACTAACTTAATAAAAATTCCTGTAGAAATACAGATGATCACTTAGGAACAGCCTCACAATACCTCACGAAGTATCGAAGTAACGACCTAGTGACCTCACTTGAACCGCTCCTTCGTAACTACTTCAACGTGCCCCAGCCTCCCCTCATACAAACTACACAGGATTATACTCGAAAGGTCAATTTCTTTACCTTTGGCTAGATTGTGTTGTTATAAGATTTATTGCGTAAATAATTCCATTAAGAATAAGAAAATAACGGGGATTATTTGGTAGTAGATGTAACATTCGGTTTTCCTTGATTGAACAAGGATATTCGCTTATCGAAGTGGGTTAAGTCGCAAGAGTACATATAGAGAAACAATGCTTTGTTATAATATGAAGGATTGTATATAAGATTATATTCCACTGTCATCAGAATACGGGGATAAAATATAGCTATTACTGTTACTCATCGATAATATAGCTTTCCATTGTCGAAAGAATTTTTAAAATCGTTCTAATATATTCGGAGCCTTTTCGTAACAAACAAACAAAAAATCAAATTTTAGCACTTTTAAGGTTGATTTGCTGTATTGAACTGGGTATTTAGTTGATAATTAGTCTATATAAATTAAAATGTTGTCAACCTCAAAACTCGACTAAAAGCAATGGTGGTCCAGTGGTAGACTTTGGTCGTGACTAGTTGCCACCCAACAGACAATAACATACCGCCAAGCCTTTTAGCGTTCCGGTACGAAACCTTCAGAGGTATGGGTAAAATAATCTTCTACAAAGTACGCCCGTTCCCGTCTAAGTGTGCATTATTAACAATCAGGTGAGATTGATGTTGAAGGCTAACTTGTTATAAAATAAAAAAAAAACCTGTAACTTGTTATAAAATAGTTAGTGCGCCAACCTCACTTAAAAACTATACGAGACTTAGACTAGACTAACTAACTAACTACTTAGACTTACTTTAGCGATACCTCCAAAAATTTTTTCGTTTTACTTTTTTTGGTTGAGCCCAATAACATATAATTGAAAGAAAAAAAACCCCGAATGTCATGAAATTTGTAATTACACTCTCGATCAAGTATCTTTCAGTGATTCAATTCAAGTTCAATAGCCGAGGCCTGAGAGAGTAACAAACATTCAAAATCATCAGGTTTTCTCAAATCTTCAGGAATCCATAGATTTTTTCGGGATAAAAACCATGTGTTAATGGAGCCCACTCGAGTATATTTACACACATACGGTTATTTTTCCCTACTTTAACCCCCCACAACTTTGAAACGGTTCAACCGATTTTCATCAAACATATCCAGGAACACTTGCGCATAAGTCACCTTTAATACAAAAAAAAACTAAATCGAAATCGCTTCATTTAGTAGTTAGAGTGCCTCAGACACACTTGTCAAACTTATAACACCCTCATTTTTGCGTCAAGGGTTAAAAACATTAAATGTATAGCAAATTAGGTATGTTTTCAGGCCTTGGGAACATTTTCAAATGATTACGTATAAAAGGATAATGTAACCGTTACGCCGGGGGTTAAGGCTTAATTAATGATGTCGGAACACTGCGACAATCTGCTTACAACTTCGGCCCCGCCTGGATTAACGATGACGTTCGCAAAATAAATCCGCTTAAATTTGTTTTAAACATTATTATTTGGGAGCTACTAAAATAATTATTTCATTTTCACTAAGCCTACCTTTTAGGATCTCGAGCGCAGTTGGAAAGAGAGAATATTCAAAGTATCGTGCCATGTTGTTGAGTACCTCCAAAAAGTTAAGTTAATTTCCATTATTAAGTAATTACAGATTTTTTAAGTTTTTTTTTTTTGGTTTATAGGTAGATTTAGTTTTTGATTTTTTTAATGGTAAATTAAGAATTGTCTATAATTAAACGCATGTTGAGTTAGTTGCCTGTAAGTGGGGTGTGCAATGTAGTATATTATTTCTAATGCATGTTTAATTAGTCATAAGTTTTTTGTATACAACGTTGGCTTCCTAATAAACAAATAAAGTATGAGCCATCAATATTAAAAGGTAAGGTTAGGGCAAAAAAAAAAAAGCAGCGCGTCATAAAGCAGTTAAAGTAAAGTGGTAAGTACCTTGGCCTTATAACATAATGTGACATGCTTTAGCTTGTAAGTGTCTTAATGTGTGCATTTCGAAATCTTATACTATAATTATTATGAGGACTCGCAAAGATAGGATGACTCACTTGCATTTACATAGTCGTAAACTGAATTCTGAGCTCGTAAATAAATAGTATTTAAGCGACGGACTTCCTTTACAAAACAATAATATATATTTTTTTTTACGGATTTCATTTAGTGTGAAAAAGGTCTAACTGATTATTTAACACAAACACCGAATGTTTGAACAATATATAGACACATGGAACTATTAATATTTACTAAACTAAACTTTTACTGTACTATTGCATGAATTATTATCTTAAACCCATAAATAACAAACCGCACCGCATGTACAAAATACACAAAATAAATTTCGTAGTTGTGAATATCATCAAAATTTCAAGCGATGCTATGCTAAAGGCTTGTTCAGACTTGCCAACGTTCTAACGCTATAATTCTATTTTACATAATTATTCTATACTAGCAGATGCCCGCGACTTCGTCCGCGTGAAAATCGATGTACATTTTCAAACCCTTCGCCCCTTCTATTTACATTTTCGAATTTTTTATATATGAAAAATACAAAATCATAACCCCTATACAATAAAGTGCGCGTTTTTTTTGCTTGGGTAAAATGCGCGTTCCGATTTTTGTGCATCGGTAAAATGCCCAGCCGTAGCCACGATCAGAGGCCATATCACAAACCCCCGGCCGAAGGCCGGTGTACAATAAAGTGCGCGGCCGAAGGCCGCGCGTTCCGTTTTTTGTGCATCATCGGTAAAATGCCCAGCCGTAGCCACGATCAAATGCCATATCACAAACCCCCGGCCGAAGGCCGGTATACAATAAAGTGCGCGGCCGAAGGCCACGCGTTCCGTTTTTTATCCATCGGTAAAATGCCCAGCCGTTGCTACGATCAGAGGCCATATCATAAACCACCGGCCGAAGGCCGGTGCACAATAAAGTGCGCGGCCGAAGGCCGCGCGTTCCGTTTTTTGTGCATAAAATGCCTAGCCGTAGCCACGATCAGAGGCCACATCACAAACCCCCGGCCGAAGGCCGGTGCACAATAAAGTGGGCGGCCGAAGGCCGCGCGTTCTGTTCTTTGTGCATCTGCCTTAGCCACGATCAAAGGTCATATTACAAACCCCCGGCCGAAGGCCACGCGTTCCGTTTTTTGTGCATCGGTAAAATGCCCAGCCGTAGCCATGATCAGTGGCCATATCACAAACCTCCGGCCGAAGGCCGCGCTTCGTTTTTGCTTGGGTAAAATACCCAGCCGTAGTCACGCGTTCCGTTTTTTGTGATTGGGTAAAATACCCAGGGCCGCGCGTTTTTTGTTCTTGGGTAAATTGACCAGGATAAAAGGAGGAATTTTCATACAAACTTTTAACCCCTATTTCACCGCCTTCAGATTTTATTTTCGTTATAAAAAGTATACTTTATCCTGCTCCGTATTATATTCTCATACCGTGCTAAGTTTCATTTGAATTCATTCAGTAGCTTCAGCGTGATGCCCGGTCAACAAAAAATACGGACAGACAGACAGACAAGAAATCGAAATAAATATTTTGTATCGATTGTATAATGCCCTCTAATATTTTTTTTTAAAATATCTTCTATGTACAGAATTTGACAAAAGTATAGATTATGAGATGAGACAATGTGACTATTTAAACACAAAAAGAATTATTCAGTTTGAACCTGAACTTTTAAGTAGTTCCTGAGATTAGCTTCGCGCGTTCAACCAAATAAACAAACAAATTGGTCAGTTGAGTATAGAATATGTGCCTTAATGTCGATATTACACAGTTTTAGTGGAAAACTCGTTTCTCCAAATAACGCCTGCGAATCAATTTGAGCAATCCGGTTTTTTCAAGATAACTTTTTTTCTATCTGTCCGATCTTATTGAAACAAAGCCTATATGTTGCCCTGAACTTTGTTTAATCTATTTGTGAAAACTGCATCAGAATCCGTTCAGTAGAACCAGAGAATAGCGCGAACATACAGACAGAAGGACAGACAGACAGACAGACAAGAAAATTAAAAAAAATATTTTTGTATTCTATTGCTCATTTCTAATCGCCCTAACTTGATTTTAGTTAAATTTGGTCAAAGTACAGACACTCGATTTCTACTCTTTTATTATAGTATAGATAGATAGATAGAAGATAATAAATCTACTAAACGGTATTATAATGTAATAAATAGGTATCGATGGAAAAGTTTAGTTTTTTATTGGATAGAAGCAGGCGTTACTTTGCGGAAGTTCATCATGATTATATAATGATTTATTTATTTTGCTATCATCCGCGAAAATTCGGCGAACCCATGCGACAACGTCACCCAGGTCCGACAAAATACTCTCTACGTACGTTTCACCCCGAAACCGGAGCATCCTCAGGAGATGTTGACTCTACAACGTGCAATTGCAAAGTGTCGTTTTCGACCTTTGCTTCGTCTTTTATAGACCAAAAAGTAGGTGGGGCAAGAGGTGGGCGTTGCCAAGATACTCATAATATAAGCGATTTATCTTGCATCGCATTCAAACATTTTTATTAGTGGTGACTTCGATAACTCTATTTGTTCATTTAATAAGGTAATTCCTGACTTATTATGTTTTATTATTTCTAATTGTTCCAAAACGCATAGTCGTAGGCCTTTATTGCAAGTGTGTAAAATGTCATACATATGATTATCTGCCAGCTTATGACCAGTATCTAGGAGATGCTTTGCAAAGTGCGACCTTTGTGCACGGTCATTTCGAGCAGCGGATATGTGTTCCTTGTAACGTGTATCAAAATTCCGACCGGTTTGACCAATATATGTTGCATTACATTCAGAACATTGCAATTTATATACTCCCGATTTATGTTGCTTTTCTAGTTTATCTTTACCATTGCAAATATTTTTAAGAGAGTTATTTGTTCTGAAAGCCACATTTATATCATGCTTTCTAAGTGTTTTTGCAATACGTTCCGATACTGGACCAAAGTATGTTAGACTAGCTTTAAATTTTTTAGGTTTTTCTAATGGAATTCCATAAAGTTCTTTTCTAATCAACACCAATTGTTTCTTATTGATTATTCTATTCACAATATTCGGGTTGTATCCATTCGAAATGGCCATGCGATATATTATATTTAATTCCTTGTTATACTGATCCCTAGTTAGAGGAATGGACATCAGTCTATGAACATAACTATGGAAAGCTGCTAATTTATGTTGCCATGGATGACAAGATGAAGCTGGTATGGTTATATCTGTATATGTTGGCTTACGATAAATCCCAAAGTGATGTCTATTATTAACTCTAGTGATTGTTACATCAAGGAAATTTAAAGAATTATTCTGTTCTATTTCTAATTTAAATTTAATTTTTGGGTGCAAATTGTTTAATTTATCTACAAAGACCTCCAATTGTCTGTCCGTTCCAGTCCAGCATATAATTATATCGTCTACATATCGATAGTAATATAAAATGTGATTATTTTTAACAATATTTTTATTTTCAAAGTCATCCATAAATATGTCAGCCATTAAGGGACTCAAAGGTGATCCCATAGCTAGCCCTTCATTTTGCTGGTAGTAATCATTATTAAATCTAAAATAATTTTGTTCCATACATATATGTGTTAACTCAATCAACTCTGCCATTTCAGTAGGATGCGTTTTATTTATTTCTAACAATTTATTTAAAATGTCCAGTGTTTCGTTTACTGGAACATTAGTAAATAAGCTATCGACATCTAATGATATTAATTTACAACAGTTAGGTAAATCTATATCCTTGATTTTGGTGACTAGTTCAACAGTGTTTTTAAGTGCAAATACTGGCCGAAAAGAGGTTTTTAGTTTAATTATATTATTTAATTGCTTTGCTAGTTCATATGCTGGCGCTCCAATATAGGAGACAACTGGACGCATTGGGATGTTATCCTTGTGAATTTTAGGTAAGCCATACAAAAGTGGGGCATGAGTGTTCATTACAATAGCCTTTTGTTTAGATGTACATTTGGGGAATATAAATTCTGATTTATTTATAGCTAGTCTAACTATTGCAGCAAACTTTTTAGTTGGATCTGTTGATAATTGATGGAATTCGTCTCCAAGAAGTATATCTTTTACTTTATCCACATACTCGTCCCGTTTCATTATTATAACTGTATTACCTTTATCAGCTTTAGAAATTACAATATTATCTCGTGCAATAGTGCTCTGTAACGATTTCAATATTTTCATGTCCTGATTAGGTACTGTGAGAGTGTGAGTGTTATTGATATCGTGCGCTATAATATTTTTAACAATGTCCCCTTTCTTATGAAGTGTTATAGCTAATTCTGTATCTACTGCTAGTGTTTCAAGCGATTTTTTAGAGTTTACAGTTGGGATATTGAATTTTAAACCTTTCTCTAAAAGTGTCATCTCATGCTTTGAAAAAACCGTATCAGTAAGATTTTTAACACGAGGATAGAAATCGTGATCAGTGTTGTCAGTAACTTCATTGTCATCTATTACTAGTTGGGATCTAGAGGAACTAGTTTGTAAGAATTGTAATTTCTTTTGCTGAGTAATGTATTTTTTGTGGCATTCTATTGAGGCAAAATCCCTTGCTTTGCTATCTAACAGATCAAATTCTACGTTATGTAATTTGTATGTGAGTTCAGAATACAATATTTTTAAATGTAGCTTCAAATTATCTCTAATTGTGAACCAACTACGTGATTCTTCATTAAGCCAAATTTTTTGAGCTTTTTTAATAGCAATATCGGCTGATCGGCTATGCATATTAGTTGAAATATTAATATATTTTGGTACTAAATTTAATTGTTTACATTGTTGATTAAACCAAACATTTTGGACTGCAAGTCGATGTAATTTGGTTAATTTTATATAGAGTCGTGCCTGCGTGGTTAAGCTAACCTCTTTTAAATATTGGATAGAAGCAGGCGTTACTTTGCGGAAGTTCATCATGATTATATAATGATTTATTTATTTTGCTATCATCCGCGAAAATTCGGCGAACCCATGCGACAACGTCACCCAGGTCCGACAAAATACTCTCTACGTACGTTTCACCCCGAAACCGGAGCATCCTCAGGAGATGTTGACTCTACAACGTGCAATTGCAAAGTGTCGTTTTCGACCTTTGCTTCGTCTTTTATAGACCAAAAAGTAGGTGGGGCAAGAGGTGGGCGTTGCCAAGATACTCATAATATAAGCGATTTATCTTGCATCGCATTCAAACATTTTTATTAGTGGTGACTTCGATAACTCTATTTGTTCATTTAATAAGGTAATTCCTGACTTATTATGTTTTATTATTTCTAATTGTTCCAAAACGCATAGTCGTAGGCCTTTATTGCAAGTGTGTAAAATGTCATACATATGATTATCTGCCAGCTTATGACCAGTATCTAGGAGATGCTTTGCAAAGTGCGACCTTTGTGGACGGTCATTTCGAGCAGCGGATATGTGTTCCTTGTAACGTGTATCAAAATTCCGACCGGTTTGACCAATATATGTTGCATTACATTCAGAACATTGCAATTTATATACTCCCGATTTATGTTGCTTTTCTAGTTTATCTTTACCATTGCAAATATTTTTAAGAGAGTTATTTGTTCTGAAAGCCACATTTATATCATGCTTTCTAAGTGTTTTTGCAATACGTTCCGATACTGGACCAAAGTATGTTAGACTAGCTTTAAATTTTTTAGGTTTTTCTAATGGAATTCCATAAAGTTCTTTTCTAATCAACACCAATTGTTTCTTATTGATTATTCTATTCACAATATTCGGGTTGTATCCATTCGAAATGGCCATGCGATATATTATATTTAATTCCTTGTTATACTGATCCCTAGTTAGAGGAATGGACATCAGTCTATGAACATAACTATGGAAAGCTGCTAATTTATGTTGCCATGGATGACAAGATGAAGCTGGTATGGTTATATCTGTATATGTTGGCTTACGATAAATCCCAAAGTGATGTCTATTATTAACTCTAGTGATTGTTACATCAAGGAAATTTAAAGAATTATTCTGTTCTATTTCTAATTTAAATTTAATTTTTGGGTGCAAATTGTTTAATTTATCTACAAAGACATCCAATTGTCTGTCCGTTCCAGTCCAGCATATAATTATATCGTCTACATATCGATAGTAATATAAAATGTGATTATTTTTAACAATATTTTTATTTTCAAAGTCATCCATAAATATGTCAGCCATTAAGGGACTCAAAGGTGATCCCATAGCTAGCCCTTCATTTTGCTGGTAGTAATCATTATTAAATCTAAAATAATTTTGTTCCATACATATATGTGTTAACTCAATCAACTCTGCCATTTCAGTAGGATGCGTTTTATTTATTTCTAACAATTTATTTAAAATGTCCAGTGTTTCGTTTACTGGAACATTAGTAAATAAGCTATCGACATCTAATGATATTAATTTACAACAGTTAGGTAAATCTATATCCTTGATTTTGGTGACTAGTTCAACAGTGTTTTTAAGTGCAAATACTGGCCGAAAAGAGGTTTTTAGTTTAATTATATTATTTAATTGCTTTGCTAGTTCATATGCTGGCGCTCCAATATAGGAGACAACTGGACGCATTGGGATGTTATCCTTGTGAATTTTAGGTAAGCCATACAAAAGTGGGGCATGAGTGTTCATTACAATAGCCTTTTGTTTAGATGTACATTTGGGGAATATAAATTCTGATTTATTTATAGCTAGTCTAACTATTGCAGCAAACTTTTTAGTTGGATCTGTTGATAATTGATGGAATTCGTCTCCAAGAAGTATATCTTTTACTTTATCCACATACTCGTCCCGTTTCATTATTATAACTGTATTACCTTTATCAGCTTTAGAAATTACAATATTATCTCGTGCAATAGTGCTCTGTAACGATTTCAATATTTTCATGTCCTGATTAGGTACTGTGAGAGTGTGAGTATTATTGATATCGTGCGCTATAATATTTTTAACAATGTCCCCTTTCTTATGAAGTGTTATAGCTAATTCTGTATCTACTGCTAGTGTTTCAAGCGATTTTTTAGAGTTTACAGTTGGGATATTGAATTTTAAACCTTTCTCTAAAAGTGTCATCTCATGCTTTGAAAAAACCGTATCAGTAAGATTTTTAACACGAGGATAGAAATCGTGATCAGTGTTGTCAGTAACTTCATTGTCATCTATTACTAGTTGGGATCTAGAGGAACTAGTTTGTAAGAATTGTAATTTCTTTTGCTGAGTAATGTATTTTTTGTGGCATTCTATTGAGGCAAAATCCCTTGCTTTGCTATCTAACAGATCAAATTCTACGTTATGTAATTTGTATGTGAGTTCAGAATACAATATTTTTAAATGTAGCTTCAAATTATCTCTAATTGTGAACCAACTACGTGATTCTTCATTAAGCCAAATTTTTTGAGCTTTTTTAATAGCAATATCGGCTGATCGGCTATGCATATTAGTTGAAATATTAATATATTTTGGTACTAAATTTAATTGTTTACATTGTTGATTAAACCAAACATTTTGGACTGCAAGTCGATGTAATTTGGTTAATTTTATATAGAGTCGTGCCTGCGTGGTTAAGCTAACCTCTTTTAAATATTGGATAGAAGCAGGCGTTACTTTGCGGAAGTTCATCATGATTATATAATGATTTATTTATTTTGCTATCATCCGCGAAAATTCGGCGAACCCATGCGACAACGTCACCCAGGTCCGACAAAATACTCTCTACGTACGTTTCACCCCGAAACCGGAGCATCCTCAGGAGATGTTGACTCTACAACGTGCAATTGCAAAGTGTCGTTTTCGACCTTTGCTTCGTCTTTTATAGACCAAAAAGTAGGTGGGGCAAGAGGTGGGCGTTGCCAAGATACTCATAATATAAGCGATTTATCTTGCATCGCATTCAAACATTTTTATTAGTGGTGACTTCGATAACTCTATTTGTTCATTTAATAAGGTAATTCCTGACTTATTATGTTTTATTATTTCTAATTGTTCCAAAACGCATAGTCGTAGGCCTTTATTGCAAGTGTGTAAAATGTCATACATATGATTATCTGCCAGCTTATGACCAGTATCTAGGAGATGCTTTGCAAAGTGCGACCTTTGTGGACGGTCATTTCGAGCAGCGGATATGTGTTCCTTGTAACGTGTATCAAAATTCCGACCGGTTTGACCAATATATGTTGCATTACATTCAGAACATTGCAATTTATATACTCCCGATTTATGTTGCTTTTCTAGTTTATCTTTACCATTGCAAATATTTTTAAGAGAGTTATTTGTTCTGAAAGCCACATTTATATCATGCTTTCTAAGTGTTTTTGCAATACGTTCCGATACTGGACCAAAGTATGTTAGACTAGCTTTAAATTTTTTAGGTTTTTCTAATGGAATTCCATAAAGTTCTTTTCTAATCAACACCAATTGTTTCTTATTGATTATTCTATTCACAATATTCGGGTTGTATCCATTCGAAATGGCCATGCGATATATTATATTTAATTCCTTGTTATACTGATCCCTAGTTAGAGGAATGGACATCAGTCTATGAACATAACTATGGAAAGCTGCTAATTTATGTTGCCATGGATGACAAGATGAAGCTGGTATGGTTATATCTGTATATGTTGGCTTACGATAAATCCCAAAGTGATGTCTATTATTAACTCTAGTGATTGTTACATCAAGGAAATTTAAAGAATTATTCTGTTCTATTTCTAATTTAAATTTAATTTTTGGGTGCAAATTGTTTAATTTATCTACAAAGACATCCAATTGTCTGTCCGTTCCAGTCCAGCATATAATTATATCGTCTACATATCGATAGTAATATAAAATGTGATTATTTTTAACAATATTTTTATTTTCAAAGTCATCCATAAATATGTCAGCCATTAAGGGACTCAAAGGTGATCCCATAGCTAGCCCTTCATTTTGCTGGTAGTAATCATTATTAAATCTAAAATAATTTTGTTCCATACATATATGTGTTAACTCAATCAACTCTGCCATTTCAGTAGGATGCGTTTTATTTATTTCTAACAATTTATTTAAAATGTCCAGTGTTTCGTTTACTGGAACATTAGTAAATAAGCTATCGACATCTAATGATATTAATTTACAACAGTTAGGTAAATCTATATCCTTGATTTTGGTGACTAGTTCAACAGTGTTTTTAAGTGCAAATACTGGCCGAAAAGAGGTTTTTAGTTTAATTATATTATTTAATTGCTTTGCTAGTTCATATGCTGGCGCTCCAACATAGGAGACAACTGGACGCATTGGGATGTTATCCTTGTGAATTTTAGGTAAGCCATACAAAAGTGGGGCATGAGTGTTCATTACAATAGCCTTTTGTTTAGATGTACATTTGGGGAATATAAATTCTGATTTATTTATAGCTAGTCTAACTATTGCAGCAAACTTTTTAGTTGGATCTGTTGATAATTGATGGAATTCGTCTCCAAGAAGTATATCTTTTACTTTATCCACATACTCGTCCCGTTTCATTATTATAACTGTATTACCTTTATCAGCTTTAGAAATTACAATATTATCTCGTGCAATAGTGCTCTGTAACGATTTCAATATTTTCATGTCCTGATTAGGTACTGTGAGAGTGTGAGTGTTATTGATATCGTGCGCTATAATATTTTTAACAATGTCCCCTTTCTTATGAAGTGTTATAGCTAATTCTGTATCTACTGCTAGTGTTTCAAGCGATTTTTTAGAGTTTACAGTTGGGATATTGAATTTTAAACCTTTCTCTAAAAGTGTCATCTCATGCTTTGAAAAAACCGTATCAGTAAGATTTTTAACACGAGGATAGAAATCGTGATCAGTGTTGTCAGTAACTTCATTGTCATCTATTACTAGTTGGGATCTAGAGGAACTAGTTTGTAAGAATTGTAATTTCTTTTGCTGAGTAATGTATTTTTTGTGGCATTCTATTGAGGCAAAATCCCTTGCTTTGCTATCTAACAGATCAAATTCTACGTTATGTAATTTGTATGTGAGTTCAGAATACAATATTTTTAAATGTAGCTTCAAATTATCTCTAATTGTGAACCAACTACGTGATTCTTCATTAAGCCAAATTTTTTGAGCTTTTTTAATAGCAATATCGGCTGATCGGCTATGCATATTAGTTGAAATATTAATATATTTTGGTACTAAATTTAATTGTTTACATTGTTGATTAAACCAAACATTTTGGACTGCAAGTCGATGTAATTTGGTTAATTTTATATAGAGTCGTGCCTGCGTGGTTAAGCTAACCTCTTTTAAATATTGGATAGAAGCAGGCGTTACTTTGCGGAAGTTCATCATGATTATATAATGATTTATTTATTTTGCTATCATCCGCGAAAATTCGGCGAACCCATGCGACAACGTCACCCAGGTCCGACAAAATACTCTCTACGTACGTTTCACCCCGAAACCGGAGCATCCTCAGGAGATGTTGACTCTACAACGTGCAATTGCAAAGTGTCGTTTTCGACCTTTGCTTCGTCTTTTATAGACCAAAAAGTAGGTGGGGCAAGAGGTGGGCGTTGCCAAGATACTCATAATATAAGCGATTTATCTTGCATCGCATTCAAACATTTTTATTAGTGGTGACTTCGATAACTCTATTTGTTCATTTAATAAGGTAATTCCTGACTTATTATGTTTTATTATTTCTAATTGTTCCAAAACGCATAGTCGTAGGCCTTTATTGCAAGTGTGTAAAATGTCATACATATGATTATCTGCCAGCTTATGACCAGTATCTAGGAGATGCTTTGCAAAGTGCGACCTTTGTGGACGGTCATTTCGAGCAGCGGATATGTGTTCCTTGTAACGTGTATCAAAATTCCGACCGGTTTGACCAATATATGTTGCATTACATTCAGAACATTGCAATTTATATACTCCCGATTTATGTTGCTTTTCTAGTTTATCTTTACCATTGCAAATATTTTTAAGAGAGTTATTTGTTCTGAAAGCCACATTTATATCATGCTTTCTAAGTGTTTTTGCAATACGTTCCGATACTGGACCAAAGTATGTTAGACTAGCTTTAAATTTTTTAGGTTTTTCTAATGGAATTCCATAAAGTTCTTTTCTAATCAACACCAATTGTTTCTTATTGATTATTCTATTCACAATATTCGGGTTGTATCCATTCGAAATGGCCATGCGATATATTATATTTAATTCCTTGTTATACTGATCCCTAGTTAGAGGAATGGACATCAGTCTATGAACATAACTATGGAAAGCTGCTAATTTATGTTGCCATGGATGACAAGATGAAGCTGGTATGGTTATATCTGTATATGTTGGCTTACGATAAATCCCAAAGTGATGTCTATTATTAACTCTAGTGATTGTTACATCAAGGAAATTTAAAGAATTATTCTGTTCTATTTCTAATTTAAATTTAATTTTTGGGTGCAAATTGTTTAATTTATCTACAAAGACATCCAATTGTCTGTCCGTTCCAGTCCAGCATATAATTATATCGTCTACATATCGATAGTAATATAAAATGTGATTATTTTTAACAATATTTTTATTTTCAAAGTCATCCATAAATATGTCAGCCATTAAGGGACTCAAAGGTGATCCCATAGCTAGCCCTTCATTTTGCTGGTAGTAATCATTATTAAATCTAAAATAATTTTGTTCCATACATATATGTGTTAACTCAATCAACTCTGCCATTTCAGTAGGATGCGTTTTATTTATTTCTAACAATTTATTTAAAATGTCCAGTGTTTCGTTTACTGGAACATTAGTAAATAAGCTATCGACATCTAATGATATTAATTTACAACAGTTAGGTAAATCTATATCCTTGATTTTGGTGACTAGTTCAACAGTGTTTTTAAGTGCAAATACTGGCCGAAAAGAGGTTTTTAGTTTAATTATATTATTTAATTGCTTTGCTAGTTCATATGCTGGCGCTCCAACATAGGAGACAACTGGACGCATTGGGATGTTATCCTTGTGAATTTTAGGTAAGCCATACAAAAGTGGGGCATGAGTGTTCATTACAATAGCCTTTTGTTTAGATGTACATTTGGGGAATATAAATTCTGATTTATTTATAGCTAGTCTAACTATTGCAGCAAACTTTTTAGTTGGATCTGTTGATAATTGATGGAATTCGTCTCCAAGAAGTATATCTTTTACTTTATCCACATACTCGTCCCGTTTCATTATTATAACTGTATTACCTTTATCAGCTTTAGAAATTACAATATTATCTCGTGCAATAGTGCTCTGTAACGATTTCAATATTTTCATGTCCTGATTAGGTACTGTGAGAGTGTGAGTGTTATTGATATCGTGCGCTATAATATTTTTAACAATGTCCCCTTTCTTATGAAGTGTTATAGCTAATTCTGTATCTACTGCTAGTGTTTCAAGCGATTTTTTAGAGTTTACAGTTGGGATATTGAATTTTAAACCTTTCTCTAAAAGTGTCATCTCATGCTTTGAAAAAACCGTATCAGTAAGATTTTTAACACGAGGATAGAAATCGTGATCAGTGTTGTCAGTAACTTCATTGTCATCTATTACTAGTTGGGATCTAGAGGAATTAGTTTGTAAGAATTGTAATTTCTTTTGCTGAGTAATGTATTTTTTGTGGCATTCTATTGAGGCAAAATCCCTTGCTTTGCTATCTAACAGATCAAATTCTACGTTATGTAATTTGTATGTGAGTTCAGAATACAATATTTTTAAATGTAGCTTCAAATTATCTCTAATTGTGAACCAACTACGTGATTCTTCATTAAGCCAAATTTTTTGAGCTTTTTTAATAGCAATATCGGCTGATCGGCTATGCATATTAGTTGAAATATTAATATATTTTGGTACTAAATTTAATTGTTTACATTGTTGATTAAACCAAACATTTTGGACTGCAAGTCGATGTAATTTGGTTAATTTTATATAGAGTCGTGCCTGCGTGGTTAAGCTAACCTCTTTTAAATATTGGATAGAAGCAGGCGTTACTTTGCGGAAGTTCATCATGATTATATAATGATTTATTTATTTTGCTATCATCCGCGAAAATATAATTAAACTAAAAACCTCTTTTCGGCCAGTATTTGCACTTAAAAACACTGTTGAACTAGTCACCAAAATCAAGGATATAGATTTACCTAACTGTTGTAAATTAATATCATTAGATGTCGATAGCTTATTTACTAATGTTCCAGTAAACGAAACACTGGACATTTTAAATAAATTGTTAGAAATAAATAAAACGCATCCTACTGAAATGGCAGAGTTGATTGAGTTAACACATATATGTATGGAACAAAATTATTTTAGATTTAATAATGATTACTACCAGCAAAATGAAGGGCTAGCTATGGGATCACCTTTGAGTCCCTTAATGGCTGACATATTTATGGATGACTTTGAAAATAAAAATATTGTTAAAAATAATCACATTTTATATTACTATCGATATGTAGACGATATAATTATATGCTGGACTGGAACGGACAGACAATTGGATGTCTTTGTAGATAAATTAAACAATTTGCACCCAAAAATTAAATTTAAATTAGAAATAGAACAGAATAATTCTTTAAATTTCCTTGATGTAACAATCACTAGAGTTAATAATAGACATCACTTTGGGATTTATCGTAAGCCAACATATACAGATATAACCATACCAGCTTCATCTTGTCATCCATGGCAACATAAATTAGCAGCTTTCCATAGTTATGTTCATAGACTGATGTCCATTCCTCTAACTAGGGATCAGTATAACAAGGAATTAAATATAATATATCGCATGGCCATTTCGAATGGATACAACCCGAATATTGTGAATAGAATAATCAATAAGAAACAATTGGTGTTGATTAGAAAAGAACTTTATGGAATTCCATTAGAAAAACCTAAAAAATTTAAAGCTAGTCTAACATACTTTGGTCCAGTATCGGAACGTATTGCAAAAACACTTAGAAAGCATGATATAAATGTGGCTTTCAGAACAAATAACTCTCTTAAAAATATTTGCAATGGTAAAGATAAACTAGAAAAGCAACATAAATCGGGAGTATATAAATTGCAATGTTCTGAATGTAATGCAACATATATTGGTCAAACCGGTCGGAATTTTGATACACGTTACAAGGAACACATATCCGCTGCTCGAAATGACCGTCCACAAAGGTCGCACTTTGCAAAGCATCTCCTAGATACTGGTCATAAGCTGGCAGATAATCATATGTATGACATTTTACACACTTGCAATAAAGGCCTACGACTATGCGTTTTGGAACAATTAGAAATAATAAAACATAATAAGTCAGGAATTACCTTATTAAATGAACAAATAGAGTTATCGAAGTCACCACTAATAAAAATGTTTGAATGCGATGCAAGATAAATCGCTTATATTATGAGTATCTTGGCAACGCCCACCTCTTGCCCCACCTACTTTTTGGTCTATAAAAGACGAAGCAAAGGTCGAAAACGACACTTTGCAATTGCACGTTGTAGAGTCAACATCTCCTGAGGATGCTCCGGTTTCGGGGTGAAACGTACGTAGAGAGTATTTTGTTGGACCTGGGTGACGTTGTCGCATGGGTTCGCCGAATTTTCGCGGATGATAGCAAAATAAATAAATCATTATATAATTTAGTTTTTTAGTCAGTACGAGTATATTATTTTCGCGTCTCAACCTATATTTAACTTACCAAAGAAACTTTTAGATTTTGTAATATTATAGTATGAGTTAATTACAGAATTTATTACAATTACCAGTTTTTTATAAATTTTGTACAAATATAGTATAAACAGAAATTTTCACACTGATAAGATACACGCAGCTCAATATTATGAACTGCATTGTATTATGCTCAATTGCTCAGTTTGGAAGCATATATTACAATATAAGCTTTTTTTCTGAAAAGATCAGCTAAAAGTGAGAAACGCTATTAAATATTTATTTTATGTTGATAAAGACATAACATCCATAAGATAGCGAAAGGACAACATAGACCTATTTATTGAATTACTTAATATAAAATTCATAATACGTAAAGTTAAGTATTCATCAAATAGTTTTGAAGTTTTCGATGTCATATGCGTCAAAGTAATAAAGCTATATATATTTTATATTATAGTTCAACAATAGGCTAGAATTTTTGATTCGGCTTCAAGTAACACGCCTCCGGAGCACGATTTCAGGTCCATTTCCTTTGAAGCGCGGATAAAAGAAAACGTGTCCGACGTATTAAGATATTCGGACAAATCGTGATAAAATTATTACACATGTACAAAAGATCAAGTTGGTCTATTTCTCACAGTTAATGGAAAACTTTAATCTAATTTGGATCCTTATTTATAAACGTGTATTGTGTTCTCTTTGAAATAATTAAAAAATTACCACTAATTTCGTTTCCTGCTATTGAAAATCATAAAGTATTACAATAATCTAGGTAAAGGTATCGGTGGTAATCTTTTTAAAAATAACGTTTCAAAAGTGCTATTAAACTAAGCTTATTTTAAATAAATTGATTTTGGTTATTTTTTTTTTTTGGTTTTGAGGTTCGGGACATAAAGATTTTAACGAATTAAAACGCGCAGCAAACGCGGTTTGTGTGAACAACCTCTAGTATGACGATGTTTGCCAAATGGAAGAGGAAAATAAATCTGCTTTGCATTTTATAACGAAACAACAGGAGATTCAATTAACTCCACCCGTTTTTGCCTTCGCTGTCATATTCGTGTTTTCCGAAAGCTAAATTAAAAGCTGTTTTTTTTTACTCAATAATGGATGTCAGGGTTGTAATAGTCTCTATGATTTATACTTAACTAGCAGATGCCCGCGACTTTGTCCGCGTGGACACAAATTCTGCGTGAACCTGGATTTTTAGTTTAGTTTTAGAACTGTAAAAGTAGCCTATGTGTTAATCCAGAGTAAAATCTTTTTCCATTTGAAATTTTAGATAAAATCGCTTCAGTACTTAAAGAACTTAAAGAGTAACAAACCTCCACAGAAACAAACATCCATACAAACTTTCGCGTTAATAATATTAGTAAGATATGATAGGACTAGCGGACACCCGGAACTTTTCTCGTGTGAAATTCAGCTTTTCACTAATCCTACAGGAACCATAAATTTTTCCGGAATTATAGGTAGCCTATATTTTGCACCTCCTCTTTCTTTCAATGAAAATACCATTAAGATCGGCAGAGCCTTTCCAGAGATTAGCCTGGACAAACAGACAGACAGAAAAGAAGACAGTCATGAAGGAGTAACACACATACACACGACCTCTCTGGCGCAGTTGGTAGCGCTGTGGTCTCAAAAGAGAGGTCCTAAGTTCGAATCACAGCCTGGTCAGTTTAGGATTTTAGGTATATTTAGAAATCGACTGTATAAACTACATTTAGAAATCTGGTGGTAGGCATTGGCCGTCTCTAGTTACCACCTACCAAAGACGAACCACCAAGCAACTTCGCGTTCCGGTTCGATGCCGTGTAAAAAGCGTCGGAGGTCTAGAATAAACTTGTAACACTTTCAAGTTAGCCCGCTTCCTTATACGACTACATCGTCACTTAACATCAGGTGAACAAAAAATACACACACCCTCGCTTTTTAGTCGTTATCTTGTAGACTTTTGTGGTACTACAAATATCCGTTTCATCATCATCATCATCATCATCATCATCATCATTATCATCCGATGGGCTTTCAGTGCTGGACATAGGCCTCTTGACTTCCAAACACAACGGTATCGAGCCAGTGAGGAGATCCGCAGACGAACCAAACTGAGGAGATCCGCAGACGAACCAAAGTCACTGACATAGCTCAGCGAGTCGCGAGGCTGATGTGGCAATGGGCCGGCCACATAGTTCGAAGAGCCGATGGACGTTGGGATCCCAAGGTGCTAGAATGGCGACCCGCCCCGGAAAGCGCAGTGTTGGTCGACCCCCCACTACCGGACCGAGGACATCAAGCGGGTTGCAATGATGAGGAGTCGTTGGATGCTGGCGGCTCGAGATCGAATATCCGCTTGAATCCTTTATTAACTTAGTTTATTTACAAGTAAGTCTGTGGATATCCTTTCTTAATTTGTTGTTTATTCACAGCGAATATAAAACGTTTACTGTAGGCGTGGAAAATTTTAGCTACTCCAGAATGAGCCAATTCGTTCAAAAAGTGCCCTCTATTCTCTTTTCGGTACACGAATTACAGCGAGAAGCGTAAACAAAACGAGGCGCTGCCAAACGAGAGGCTAGGTTTAAAATTCAAGCGGATTCCGTAGACGACAACTCGAATTTCATTTAGGGACGCTTTAAAAAGCTGCTCACTTTCCTGGCTTCAAAAATGGTGGTAATGTCTTATAATTTTTGTTTAAGTTCTTAAAAACTGTATTATACAGGGTGCTGGGGTGTATTTCCCATAACTCTGGGGCTATATTTTTTACCGAAAATTAATTTAAAATGTTTAAAGAACATGTGTTCTAAGATCAATATTTTCGGAGTAAATATTATTTATGTTGTAATTTTATAAAGTTAAGTTGCATTCCTTTAATTATGACGTAGTCGTTAAAATGCAAGGATGGATAGTGGCGTGTGTTACATGGATAGTCGGAATTATTTACATTACTTTGTATAAAAACATAAGGAGTTTTTAATTTTTAGTTAAAAATACTAGTTATGCAGTTCTTTTTCTATAAGTAGACTCATCAACACCTTGAAAATATGGGTAATACTCCCCAGCACCCTGTAAATCTTAATAATCAAGATTTTAATCATCATTATCAGTCTATTTTAACATCCCGTTACAGAGCCCGGCTTACCTCCTTAAAGGAGAAGGGATGTGAATTTTAAAACCACCACGCTGTTCTAAAGCAGATCGGTGGGCTACTTTAAAAAAATACAAATTTCACGGCAAACTTAATGATGATTCGACTTCATTTTCAGGTTTTACCTTATAATTATTGGAGCCTTTTCCATTTCTTTATAAGACGCTTATCTATTGATAGGAACTGTATGAAAATCCTTTCTGTAAAACGAGAAACAGACAGATGCTGCAGGGCAGCACTATGTTTTACTGTATTTAAATACTTTATTTTCAACCTCATAAGGTACTTTTTATATAATTTTTGCTAAAAACTTGGTAACACTAATTTTGACGTAAAAGATTTTAGACAACTACCGTTATATTTTGCACTAAAATAGTTTCCATATTCTAGCAGAGTCCAGTCAAAGTTTTAGGAAATTTTTAGCAGCATCAACCGTTTGGCCAATACGTCGAAAAAAAAAATCATTTTCTCGTTTTTATGCATGAATTATGACGGGGTAAAATGTAAACAAAGTGAACGCTGCGAAACGGGGGTAGATTTGAAATTCAAGCGGCTGCCCTGTACTCGTGGTACTTCTCCAATTTATTATAACAAAATTTAATTTAGGGGCGCTTTCAAAAATTGTTCATTTTCTTATTTCGTGGTAACTTTTATTGCGGAGAATATTTCTGTGCTGCTTTTTGTTTATGGTGCCGTTTATGATAGTTATTCATCTCTATACCCAGTATTGCGGATTATCAAGTAACTAACTGACGCCGTGCGGTTTTACCCGCGTGGTTTCCGTTCCCATAGGGAAACGGGGATAATATATAGCCTATAACCTTCCTCGATAAATGGGCTATCTAACACTGAAAGATTTTTTCAAATCAGACCAGTAGTTCCTGAGATTAGCGCATTCAATCATACATACAAACGAACTCTTCAGCTTTATATATTAGTATAGATGGTATGAGAGCCCATGATATTAAATCGTGATATACTCGGCGTTAGATCTAAAATAATAATTAAAATTTTAAGATAATAATTAAACGAGTTGCGAAGCTGAAGTGGCAATGGGCGGGGCACATACTCGTAGTTCGAAGAGGCGATGGATAAAGGGGTCCCAAAGTGCTGGAATAGCGACCCGCACAGTGTTGGTCAACCCCCTACCAGGTGGACTGACGACATCAAGCGAGTCGCAGGGATTCGCTGGCTGCAGGGGGTTCAGTATCGTGATGTTTGGAAGTCCCTACAAAAGGCCTATGTCCAGCAGTGGACGTCCATCGGCTGATATGATGATAATGATGATCCACATCCTTGTCGAACATGCTCGACAAGGATGTGGATCATCGCGCTCAAATCTAATTACCCTGACTTTTTTATTGACAATTAGTTTATTGACAATATTATTATGTGGTATAAATAAACTTACGATATACAATAAAAACCAACTTCGTTATCATAATAAAATTTATTATTTCATATTATTGACTTACCTAATATAATACAGTAACCTTAGTACAAAATATTTCTTACAACTAACTTAACTAAGTAATATCACATATCACCAGCGACGACCATTACACACGAAGTAATAATATAAAAAGAACACTTTTTCAAAATGTCCTCGGTTTTGGCAAGGTTTTATTTTAGGCTCAACACAGACGAACGACGTGAGTATGAGATGTTATCGCTTTAGTGCCAATCCCAAAAAAATTGCAGGAACTTTTTAACCGACTACGTCCAAAAGAGACCACTCTTCCTTGGCCATTTTTGTATGCACAGGTATTTCTCGATTTCTTTCTGAAATATTTTCTGGTTTCGTCCTTTTTAGAACCCTTTTTTAGCTTTAAGTAATAAAACCCGCCTGCATCAAATTTGATTGATAAATAGCAAAAACAACCTTCGAAAAGTGTGCATGGGTCCAGCGCCGGACCGAGGTAAATTTTAGAATGGAGCGAGATCCAATTATGGCGCCTTTCCTGTTTGCTTCTAACATTACATACTAGGGAAGTTTGAAAAGTTCGTAGCCTAATTTATATCGGAATGTCATACATTTTTAACCGACTTCAAAAAAAGGAGGAGGTTTCTTAATTCGACCGTTCGATTTCGATTCGATTCAAGCCGTTTAAATCATAAAGATTTTAACTGGATTTTTTTTTATGATTTTAAGGTCGATTGTTCTTTTTTATTATTATTTTTTTTAAATTACCCTCATGTTAAAGTTACATTAAATAAAATAAAATATTACAATAAAATTTTATGCATTCATTTGCATTCGTTACGTTCCCCACGCGATCCCGTCAAACATTAAATCAAATTTTTTAACATGAAAAAAAATCGAGGATCTTAATTTTAATAATAAACTTAATCACTGCAATGAAGAACTTGAAGAAGAAAGGTTTAGCAAAAAAAACATTTATGAAGTCATGTTACAAACTGAAGATGAATTAGGGCCTTGGTATATATCGTGAATTTTATTCGGCCTTTGGCCGGTGTAGCCGCGTTTTTTGCGCTTGGGTAAAATGCCCAGCCATAGTCACAGTCTAAAGTCCTATTAAAAACCCCCGATCTTAAAGCCTATATGTTGCCCTGGACTATGCTTAATCTATTGGTGAAAACCGCATCAAAATCCGTTCAGTAGAACCAGAGAATAGCGCCAACATACAGACAGAAGGACAGACAGTCAGACAAGAAAATTAAAAAAAATGTTTTCGTATTCAATTGCTCATTTCTAATTGCCCTAACTTGATTTTAGTTAAATTTGGGAAAAGTACAGACACTCGATTTCTACTCTTTTATTATAGTAATAGATATATAGATAGATTAGATAGATAGATAGATTTTTAGGAAGCTAGCTGGCATCTCAACAGCAATTGGCAAACATCACATAATCACGTTGGCTTCTTTGAGTTGAACAAATACGCGATCGACTGACGAATTTTCGCAACTGCCGAAGCTTGCTTTGCTTGTTTGAGGCAGATACTTGTTTGTATATTTTGTGACCATGGTTAAAACCTGAGTATATTACTTTACTCCAGAAACAAAAGTACAGTCTAAAAAGTGGACACGACCAGGATCCAATGTTCCAAAAAGGCAGAAGCGGTTTTGCGTGTTGGAAAAGTAATGGCCTTAGTTTTTTGAGATTCACGGGATGTTTGTTTTTTGAGATTACTAAAAAAAGGCGTAAATATAAACTCTGCTTAATAGTGAAATCTGCTGCGATGTTTCAGAGGACAAATTAAAGAAAAATGGCCATGGTCATTGAGAAGAAAGGTTTTGTTTCATCAGGATAATTTGCGAGTTCACACGTTTGTTAAAAGCATAGCAGAAATTCATCAGTATAATTTAGAATTCTTACCTTACCACCATATTCATATGATCTAGTCTCGTCTTCATCAGACTTTTATCTATTTCCGAAGCTAGAAAAAGCACTTATCGAGTTCAAAATTTTTATGAAAGTGGTCTATGAAATTTTTATGAAAGTGGTCATTTTCTAAGAGTTTAAAGAAAAAAATAGCTGGTATAGAAATGTTTCCAGGCCAACAAAATAAGTGTATTGAGCTCTAAATAAAGTTAAAAAATAGATTAATTAAAAATTATAGCTTTGTAGTTTCCTGGTTTACTTAGGCTACGAACTTATGGAACGCGAAGATGTGGACCAATTGAAAATCAGGCACAATACCGTCTCTCGATCATGTAGTGCCCGGGTGCAATCATCACCGTAGCGCCCCCTAGTACCTATAGAACCCGCGCGGCGAGTGGCGCTTGGGCGCCCCTGAGATCGCGGCACTCGGGTGTAACGCACCCCATGCACTACAGGTAAAGACTCTAGCTCACGTAGCGCCCGGGTGCAACCATCACCGTAGCGCCCCCTAGTACCTATAGAACCCGCGCGGCGAGTGGCGCTTGGGCACCCCTGAGATCGCGACATCCGGGTGTAACGCACCCCCTGCACTATAGGTAGACTCTCTAGCTCATGTAGCGCCCGGGTGCTATCATCACCCTAGCGCCCTTTATTACCTGTATATACCCGGGTTAAAATCAACGCACTCCCTGCACCATAGGTAAAGAAAGACCTCTCTATTATAAGTAAATTCGCGCACGTCGCGTTCATCTCTTCGCTTTAAATATAGACGATCGAAAAGAAATAAATTTCTTTTCGATCTTGTCTTTACCATTTCGGCGCCCCCTAGGATTTGGCGCCTGGAGCGACCGCTCCGTTCGCCGTATGGACGGTCCGGCCCTGCATGGGTCATTGTCTATAAAAGTTCGTCTGGATTAGGCCTTGGTTATCATACAATGTAGGGAATCATACAATTGTGACGTCACACAAAATTATACAATTATAAAGTTTAAATAAATCTCACAGCGAAACGCATAGAGCGTTCTAAGTTTAGTTTTATATTAGAATCAAAGTAAGCTTAAAATGTATACATTTTTGAAACCCTCCAATAGGATAGGACTGCTAGAGTTCATAATAGGTACTCGTTACGTTATTTAATACCTTTGAATAATTTGCCTAATAATATTCAACATAAAAACCACATTTTGCCACAAAAGATTCGCAAAATAGTCCATAAATAATTCTCTTCAATGTGACAACGTAAATGTCACATTGAAGACATCTTCATCCATTAGAAGTGATTTAGAACCAACTAACGAGAAAATATTCGTATTAAATATTTTTTTTTTCATTATGTTATTTTTCTATAGACTAGGATGTAGTTTTATAGGAGACTAGCGGATGCCCGCGACTACGTCCGCGTGAAACTCGATGTAAACTTTCAACTACCCCTACCCTACCCCTAGCCTACCTCTACCCTATTCCTACCCTACCCCTACCCTACCCCTACCCTCCCCTACTCTACCCCTACCCTACCCTACCCTACCCCCACCCTACCCCTACCCTACCCTACCCTACCCCTACCGTACCCCTACCCTACCCTACCCCTACCCTACCCTACCCTATCCCTACCCTACTCTACCCCTACCCTACCCTACCCTACTCCTACCCTACCCCTACTCTACCCCTACCCTACCCCTACCCTACCACTACCCTACCCCTACCCCGTTTTCTAATTATTATTAATATGATTTTATACAATATTTATACAATAACAATAAAGCTCAAATTGACTACGTTTTAGTTACAAATCATTTGTATGGGAAAAAGAAAAGGGCTATTTTTAGGGTTTTTCCAGCAATAATTCTAATTTTTCTCGCCGTAAAAACCATCCTTGAACTTCAACGAACATTTTAAAAAAAGATTTGTCCAGGAAAAATTGGTCCAGGTGTTGTTGAGTTATGCGCTTACCAACACATTTTGCGATTCATTTTTATATTATAGACTAAATTGTTTAATAGTAAGTGTATGATTTTCTTACTAAATGTAAATTATGGATAAATAAAGAAGCAGGAAGGTAGTCTTTATATACGAGATTTGAAAGTATTCTAAATCACTTCTACAAAATTAAGCATAATGCATAATGTTACGAAATCACTTTCATTGCCAATATTTATTTTATACCATCTGCATGCCATCCATTTATATATTTCTGTAATTGGTTTATTAAATTCTATTTAAAATACGAGTTACTATAAATAAAATAATCAAAACAAATATAAGTACTATCCAATAAATAAATTATATACATGAATGGAATACTAAAAACACGATTTTCGTATACAGAACTGCTTACAAATAAATTAAACAACGTTTAAATAATAAGTACAAATTCGTATTTCACTTACTAATAATTATTAGCAGTTGTATTTAAATTACAAAGAATTTTACGATATTATTAAGATACTGTACAAAAGAGAATATAGTCGAAATTACATATTCTACATGCTACGCTAGAGTTTATAGGAAATAATATAATTCTACAAATTAATAAAAATATTATTGAAAAAACATAACTTAACCAGGAGTTTAACCTTTTTTTTAAAAGATTGTTTTTAAAATACAAAAAAAAATTAATGCCACAAACTGAACTGTACTGTATATGTATTCTCAATATATACTTTATGTATTGAGGTACCAGGTAAAATTTACAATTTACACAAGCCTGCAGTTCATGGAAAATATTTTGTCTCGTTGTGTGTGGGAACCCTTATAAAAGTAACCACAGCCAAAAACGTTGTTTGCCCAGACGTAAAAGGATTGGCTAGTCACCTAGAAATACAATAGGAACAGTTACCGAAAAACCTTTCCCTTTACGCCGATAGGCATTCTACTTTTACGAGTATAATATTATAACGCTTGATCCTATTTTATGGAGCTAAGTCACGGACCGTGGTCCATGGGCTAAGTACATGTGAATAGTATAATAAAGTAGCCAAAATAACATATTAGGGAATTATTGTAACGTTTATATAACGTCGCATTCAACATCAAATGTTTTGACGTGACAACGTCTTTTATTTTGATAGAGCCGGCTGCACACTCGATAAAAGATGACGTCATTCGTCGTTCCTTCGCTCTATGGTTGCCAACTTTTTATTCTATGAAGATTATTAAACAGTATTTCAGAAAAACGAACACTTTCTTTTGAAAAATGCAACCATTCAATTCCAGTATTTCCTTATGACGTTGTCACGTTCAACTATCGACAGTCATCTTGCGCTTATTCATTGATACCAAACAAGCATAGTGCGCCAGAACAAAGACAGCAAATACATCTAGAAATATCTATAATCACTTCTGAACAGTAACTTAAATATTACAAGAATAGTATAAATTAGTTGATTTTAAAACAATTTAAACAATTATAAAGTTACGTACCGATTATAAAATTCAATAAATAAACTAGCCATAATGAAATAAACGCAGACGATCTCAAAACAGCAGCCGAGGATGTAGTACCATTCATGTAAACTACAGGCCACCAATGCGTAATGGATATTATCGGGTTATCACTAGGATTAGGTTTTGGCGTAGTTGCATGCTCTAGCATATTATCTGGCATATAATTACCACATGTTGGGAAATCGTGTGGTATTGGGGGCATATCTCTATGCTCTCCAACCTTAAATACTAACGCCATACCAATCTCCACATGAAACTCTATGTGACAATGGAACAGCCAATAACCAGGATTGTCGGCTTTGAAACGTATAACAGTGTAACCTCCATCAGGCACTGTTACTGTGTCTTTTAATGGAGCATTCTTTAAATTCCTTTTCAGAAGTCCTGCGTCATCAAACGCCTTTACTTCCTCTATAGTTGTCATGTTAGATAGCCGTCTCATTCCAACTACTCTAAAATTGTGGCCGTGTAAGTGAAATGGATGATTTGCATCAAACGTAACTCCTTCGTCTACAATAATGACTTCAACGATAGCATTTTTTCTTACAGATAATACGTGAGGACATTCACAATAACCGTGCTTGCAGTCAGCAGCTATACTTGAGGAGTTACAGAAGCCTTCTGGTGACGGACGGCTTATTAGAAGAGGACTTGAGGGCATCTTCATACTGATGTGGTTCAGTTGCGGCGTGTACAGACGATTAGCTTTTTCAGGTACTGAAAAAAATGTAACAAATTAATAATCTTACTATAAGCGGTTAGATTCTATTTGTCGACGATAGCTTAAAATTTATTGGTTTCTTGCGTAACTATACTGGCCAATAGGGTTAAGTTGTCCAATTGAATAAGTCAAACCGAAACTTGACTGGATCTACTTCTAGTTTGAGTACAACGCAGTTGAAACCGATGTTAGATAAGATAATATAGAACACATCATTTTTTACAAAAAGTGTCGCGACAGCATATGCCTAACTAGTCATGAGACAACTAGACATGTGTTCTTTTATTAAAAAAAAAATAATTTTAATGCCGCCGTTAGAAAAGGCTCTTTTTTTGTTTTTGTAAATTAGGGGTAGGGATAGTGGTAGAGTAGGTGTAGAGTAGGGTAGAGGTAGGGTTTTGGTAGATGTACCTTGGATAGGGTACGGTAGGTGTAGGGAGAATAGGTTAGGGGTAGTGAGTCACAGCGAAGCTTAACCTGATCCGCTATCGGATGAAATCATGAAAATTCAAACGCCAATAAACTAAGAGCAATATAACATCATATTAACAATTTAATAATAATAAACAGCAGTCTTACCTTGGTAATACCCGTAATATGGCGAACGATGAAAATGCGAATTATTTTTAGCGTAGAAATCGTACGCTACATAGAACTGGTAGTCTGCATGTTCTTTCAAACTCTCGTCGTATCCTTCTAGAGATTTCATTTCAGCCACACTTATTGTTTCGTCTTCTTCTTCTCCTTTGTTTAATGCATTCAGTTGCTGAAACAAATACGTATAATAAACCTCAATTAAGTCGAACTCATTATCGAGAGGCTCATTGGTCTATTGTCGTGCTCACTCCTAATCATTATCATTATCACTGCTGAACATAGGCCTCTTGCATGGACTTCCAAACAACGATCTCGAGCCGCCAGCATCCAGCTGCTCCCTGCAACCCGCATGTTGTCCTCGGTCCACCTAGTGGGAGGTCGACTAACACTGCGCTGGTAGTGGGTCGCCATTCCAGCGCCTAGGGACCCCAACGTTCATCAAGTCTTCGAGCTATGTGGCCTGCCCGTTGCCATAACAGTATATTATGACCAATTGAAGGAAAAGAAGGATAATGGTCATATTTAAAAGATACATTTGTAGCTAATGATATTCTTGGATAAACCAAATATTGTCATTTAAGTAATAAAATTAAAAATTTAGTTTAAAATAAATATTAAATAATTATTTTGTTCACTATGAATGAGTTTTTGCCGAATTTGATAACACACTAAGTCACACTTAATGTTATATTACAAGTTTGGACGCATTTTAAACCTAATTTAGTGAGAAAACTAACAAAAATGCCATTTTTTTGTTAATTTTCTTAAATTGTAAAAAATATGTCTCTCTTTACAATTTACGAAATATAAATAAGGTTCGTTTTCATTTGAAAAGCTTATGACCAAGGGCTCGAAACTAATAATAAATGGTAACTGTATGGGTTTAAAATTAACTTGAAACTTCGAATAATAACTTGCGCTTAGCTGTTTGTTATTGCCTGAGATACGGTTTAAAGCAATACAACAATATACAATACTGGCTGAGAAGAATACCGTACAAACGTAATCCTTGATAACGGAATATTAGCCACTTGACTGTTCTTAATTGTAGCTTTGCTTTGCAGGCTTTTACAATTGTATGAATTTCAATAGTCAAGGACTCAACTTGAGAACACGAGTCTCTGTTTATTTCAAAATTTGAATTGACTTCAATACCGTAACAATGACTTTTAAGAATTTATCGTTATTTGTAACAATACCAAGGCAATTCTTCTGAAGTCTTCTTCAATGTAATTATTCCGTTTTTTGGCAGTAAATTGGACAATCGATTGATTCATTGGAATGCAAGTATGTACTCACCAATCCCTCGTTGTGCAATTCTTCCCAAGTAGGGTCGCCCGATGGCTCCGTCTCCATAGCCCCTTCATAGTGCAACACGGCCACTTGTTTCGCCTTCGTGAATCTATAATGAATGCAAAAATACGCAATGTTTAAAAGAGGAAGTTTTTCGCTCATTTTATTCTCTGGATGGATTTCAATAAAAAATTATTTTAAGCTTTTCGAGTACAAATAGGATACAGTAATAAAATGCATGCAAATACTATATGAACATGTTTCATGTTTTTTACTTTTAGATAAACTATATCCCACATCCCACACACACACCTTGAAAAAATGATAAAATCACTTAACAATGAAAGCACAAAAGTGGGCCTTTCAATGAACATGGATAAAACAAAATTGCTTACTAACTCGATTCAAATACCTATGCAAATAAATAACCACCCATTGGAATATGTGAAGGAATATATTTACCTAGGACAAGTTATCTCCCATGAAGAACAAACAACTAAAGAAGTTAACAGAAGAATAGCAAACGGCTGGAAGAAGTACTGGTCACTAAAAGAAATCATGAAATGTAACGAGCTAAGCATGACAATAAAAAGGAAAGCTTTTAACACCTGTATACTGCCGGTTATTACATACGGATGTGAAACATGGGCACTCACTAAACTCCACAGAGAAAAGCTAGAACGCTGCCAAAAAGCCATGGAAAGAAGCATGTCAGGTATAAAAAAGCAGGATAAAATCAAAAGCAGTTATATCAGAGAGAAAACCCAAGTAGTCGATATCCTATCTCGAATCGACCAATTAAAGTGGCGATGGACCGGTCACATGATTCGAGATAAGCAAGGCAAGTGGAGCACAACCGTGGCTGACTGGTACCCTAGAAACGGTAAACGGAGCAGGGGACGTCAGTCAACGAGATGGGTAGACGATATCAAATTAACTGCAGGTAACCACTGGAGGAGGGTAGCACAAAATAGAACGGAGTGGAAAAGACTGGAGGAGGCCTATGCCAACAGGCACTCCGAATTACTCGACATAATATAATTTAAATGTGTATTACTCAACTTGTATATTCGGAATAAAGGGCTTATTATTATTATTATTATTATTAAACTATATCCACAAATGTGTGGATATAGTTTCTAAAAGTCTAAAAGTTTCTAGTCTTTCTAAAACTATATCTACTACTAGCGGACGCCCGCGGCTTCGTCCGCGTGGAATTTATTTTTCCACAAATCCCTTGGAAACCATGGATTTTTTCGGGATAAAAAGTATGTGTTAATCCAGGCTATAATATATCTTAATACCTAACAGGTAATTCGGTTCAGAAGTTGAGGCGTGAAAGAGTAACAAACATTCATATTATTAAAATCATCAGTTTTCGCAAATCTCGGGAAATCATGGATTTTTTCGGGATAAAAAGTAGCCTATGTGTTAATGAGTAAAATCTAATTCCATTCCAAATTTCAGCTTAATCGCTTCAGTGGTAGCGGCGTTATAGAATAACAAACATCCAAATATACATCCAAACATCCATACAAACTTTCGCGTTTATAATATTAGTAGGATTTGAATCTCAAGCATATTGGTACAATGGCTCTATTTAGCAGTACTAAACGCCGCAGAATATTATCCTGTCATTTCCACTACTTGAGCATTTTGTTAAGCGTTTGAGTAGTAAAGACGTGGTAATAATCATAAACTGTGAATAGTACGGATATAAAACGTCAGCTTTAGCGTATTTACGTTCAATATTCATTATTTGAACAAAATTTGTTAGGTCTTTCTTTCTTACGTTACATTTCTTTCTTTCTTACATTAGGCAATTGTAATTAATATTAGTGATTTGAGACGTACCTTTCATCGCAATCCATCAGTCCTCTGAACCGGATCCAGTAGTTGTCGATCTCGTTATTTGCCTTCAGCAGGAAGTCGTAACGTTCGCCTGCGTACGTCACCAGGGAAGTGGCTGTTACAATAAAAAAACCATTTAAAAACATCCAGCCCTCCCTTTTTGAGGCTCTTTAGGTCCCGAAACAATCGATGGTCAGTACTCCAGAATGAGAAATCTTCTCACAATATGCGTCATCTCAAGAATTACAGCCTTCTTGTACCCGACCCTTGATTCGACAGTTAAACGAAAGCTTCATGGTCAAATCTTTTCGCTACGAAACCGTGGACTTAACCGATTAATAAAGTTTTTATATAATTTTCTGTTAATAATGATATAGATCAAACGGAAAAAAGTTTTTGCTATAAAAACCTTTTTCTGTAAAACAAGAAAAGTCACTATTATAATATTAATTTCTGTTTCAGGTCACCTCCTAATAAAACTAGGTGCAATGAACTTACCAGTAATAGGAACAAGATCATATCCATCGGAAGCGATCACGGTGATGTTATGTCCGTCCACTGACATCTCGATTGGGCAGTTGAGGAACTCGGCGTTGATCACGCGAAACCGATATGTATAACCCTGAGAATAGAAGTGAGTTTTATATAAAGTTTTCTGTTGTATCCATTTATTTATTTATTACGTTTCAGGTACTAGCTGCTTGCTTCGCTAATGTAGATTTTGTCGGTAAAATTTAAGTCAGACGCCAATTAGGACTAATACGTTTTTACTGGATTAAGGATTCCTTCTTTAGAGCTCAACTTAACTAGAAAATATGAAGCTCTAGATCTCTGGATTATTATATATAGCAAAGCAATTCCCCCAAAAAGTCATAGAAAACAAGAACAAATATATTTTTAGACTAATAATTAATTTCCTACATTAGTCGTATATCATAAACATATCAGCCGATGGACGTCCATTAGAGGACATAAGGCTTTTGTATGGTCTTACAAAAATCACGGTTCTGAACCGATTGTATTCCGACTCGCTTGAAATTATCACTTATACTATTATGATGGACCGATTTTTCGCTATCCAGTGGGAAGTCGCCATAACAACACATTGGGATCCCAAAGATGGGTCTTCGAACGATGTGTCCCGGTCATTGCCACTTAAGCTCTGCGTTAACTCTGGTTCTTCTGCAGATCTCATCATTTCTATACTTGGAATATATCAGGTATAGCTTGCTCATTTGAGACCTTCCGTTCTGTTCCGTTTTTCTTTAATTCAATAAAACAATTTTAGTCTTTACAGATCGTTACAATTTAAGAGCTTACCTGTTCAACGTTGAACCTAGCAGCTTGCATGTACGTTGGCTTGTGTGACGTCAGTTTCTCCGTATTGTTGAAGATGTTGAACCGCCCCACGCCGTTTATTAGGAGAGTGGGAGGTTTGTTGTCACCCGACGAGTGGTGATGGTCGGTGAACATGCCCACTGAGATCTCGTGGATCCAGTCTGTCACTATCATTACGTGATCTGATCTAAAACGAAAATACTTGGTTAATCTCTAATAATAATTGTCGGTCTCCGTGGTGCCATGTGGTATGCGCAGTGGACTTAAAAGACGGAGGTCCTGGGTTCGATCCCCGGCTGGGCCGATTGAGGTTTTCTTAAGTGATCCAGGTCTGCTGGTGGGAGGCTTTGTCCGTGGCTAGTTACCACCCTATCGACAAAGACGTACCGCCAAGCGATTTATCATTCCGGTACGATGTCGTCGTCATCCTTCACCTAACAAGTTAGCACGCTTCCATCTAAGATTGCATCATGACTTACCATCAGGTGAGATTGTAGTCAAGGGCTAACTTGTAAAAAAAAAAAAAAATATATCGTTCTTGGATGAATTCTGACTTTCAATATTTTAGTTAGTTACTCAAATATAGGGCATGATTTAAGAGCACCACTAGTTATACCTAAGTCCGGTAATTTATGTGATACAATCTACCGGATCAACTTTTGGTATCACCTACCTATGATCTCAGATGTAACCTAAGTAATCTTACATCTTACTTTCTCGGTCAACAGTCGTTATTTCTACCTACTCAGGAAATTAATTAACATGATGAATAAATAGAACAGTAATTATTTTCTGTCGTTTTTCAAATATATTTTTAAGTTTAGAAATTCTGATCTTTTTGGCATCTAAAATTGTCGGGTTTTTAGGTTAGATAGTATTAGAACAAGCAAAACATTAAAAAATATTCAAACTGATTTGTTTTAAGTAATCAGGAACCTCAGTTTTTGTAAGTACTAAGACCACCCACTTGAACAACATTTTAGCACACACTCAACATGTAATTCCTGAATATACATCACGAGCTAAATCATCTCTGTGATGTAATACGACAATTTGCATATGCATTAAAAGCAATCATAAATTGTATAGTCAAATCCTGTTTAAAACGTTGATTTGTGTTTGTTAATTATTATTGTAACAGGAGGCGAGCTTATTATTATGTATCAAAATTTTAGACTAGCATGTTATTGTTTATAATATAAATAATAATTTTAGGGTAACTCTACAATATTTTCAGTATAAATAATGTTACTCTCCAATACTGTATATTATCAATCCCACAGTAGCTTTACTGTAAGAGGCAGGACTCATGACTGAAAAGTCGTGGTTCGTTCTTCACCTTGTGGATTATTTGCCATGTCCACACCTAACACAATCGTTCCGACTAATATTGGACAAAAAAAGATAAATTAAAATAAAATTGGTTTTCATCATCCTATGGGTTCAGTACAGGAAAGAGGCTTCCCCTCTCATTAGAAAAGGATTTACTTATACCCACACCACTCTTACTCCAATGAAATTGGCTTACGATGATCGATATAATATTTGACTATCTAACGATCACTCGTTGGATGCGGTGCGATCCCGCACCGGAAAGCGCAGTGTTGGTCAACCCCCCACTAGGTGGGCCGAAGACATCAAGCGGGCTGCAGGGAGCCGATGGATGCTGGCGGCCCGAGACTGTTTTGTTTGTAAATCCATGCAAGAGGCCTATATCGAGTAATGGACGTCCATCGGCTGTTAGTGATGATGATGATGAACGATCATTATCACTTGTTAACGATAATGACCGGATTCGACGGCTTAATTTCAATCCGCATTGGGCCAGCGTGCTGGACTGAGAGGAGTCTTAACTTAGCTCAGCAGTGAGCCGAAAATGGGTTGCTAGTGATGATGATGATAAAAAAATTAATATGAGTATTTTAATTACTTACCTATCATAATCATACATCTCTCCAAATGCATCCTGGGATTTGGGTTTCCTGATGATGAAGGCACCAGCTGCTCCGTCAGCTCGTTGCATTCCTGAGTGAGAGTGCCAGAAGTGGGTCCCCGAATGAGTGGCGTTGAACTGGTATCTGTATTAACAAAAGATGAAAACAATTTAAAAACACCGAGAAAAAATCCAAGGTTTCCATAATTTGCAATTGCAAATGGTTTTTAACCACAGTTTTTATATTAATTTCGTACAGTTGTACACGATGATATGAATTTAGCATGTTAGAAATATCATCTAACATGAAAAGCTGCTATGCTTTTGATGATAACAAAGGAGATGGTCCAAAATTGTATGGAGCCCAGGATCAGTCATTGTATCTAAATAAAAGAAAATATTTTTTTAAACTATTTTTGATTATACAGTTCTACGAATATACTTTAATTCTTTCGAAATAATATTCATTCTCTCCCAAGAAATGCAACAATGGCGGATTTATGACGTTTTCAATGCAGTAGTCGATTTGACGTTTGCTGTCAATTGTTATGTCATAATTGCTTTACGGCGCCATCTTGATCTAACTCAAATGATGCGTTTTAATTTTATTTATTTCTTTTTATTTAGTTAGATTTATTCACTAATTTAGATTTTATTAAAATCCTTGTATTTTTAAATGATACGAGATAAAAGAGTGGATCTGAAATGGACCATCTCCTTTCCGACAAAATTACAATTCAAATTATTAAAAGTTATTTGATAAACTTCACTGGTACCTAAATGTTGATTCCGGCAAAATTGGACACTGTGTGACGTAAGGTGTCCCATCCATGTATGGTGTTCCTCGCTGATGCTGCCCATGCCAGTGCACCGTCGTACCTTCCGTCATCAGGTCATTTTCGACATCCACTATTATTCTATCGTGCTGGCAAACCTGAAAACAGATTATCCATGATATTGCCAGCCTCAATAGCTCCAAAGAGGCTGGACTTATCACCGAAAGGTCGAGGTTCGATCCCCGCCCGCTGGATTACGGTCGTACGGAGCTAAAAAATAGCATATGAAACTCACAAATAACTAGGCTTTCTACTGGTATGAGATTTTTCAAAATCGGTTTAATAGATCCAGAGATTAACCACTACAATACCACAAACTTTACCTCTTTATAATATTAATAATTATAGGAAATAAGCATTTTTTACGGAGGTGTAATGGTTAATCTTTGTGACTTCGCATCACTAAGTATTAGGTTCGAATCCTGGGTCAGGTGCACTTTTTTAAAATTCTCAATATAAATTCTCAGGCTCAAACTGGGAAGTTGGTTGTGCTATACTTAACCAGCGCCTTGGACACACATTGCCGGTCATTATCATTAACATTTGATAGTGATTGAGTGACCCGCCAACCCGCATTGATGCAGCGTGGTGGCTCTAAGCTCCATATCTCTTCTCATCAACATCATCATCGTTATCAACCCATATTCGGCACACTGTTGAGCACGAGTCTCCTCTCAGAATGAGAGGGGTTAGGACAATAGTCCACCACGTTAGCCCAATGCGGATTGGCAGACTTCACACACGTAGAGAATTATGAAAACTCTCAGGTATGCATGATGTTTTTCCTTCACCGTTTGAGACGTGTGATATTTAAATTCTTAAAATGCCCGTAACTGAAAAGTTGGAGGTGAATGCGCCGGACCGGATTCTAACCAACACTCTCCGGAATCGGAGGAAGAGGCTATATTCACTGGACTATTACGGCTCCATCTCCTCTACTATACTTAAAACATTACCCTTCTTCTGACGCAGTCGAGTAAAAATATAATATTAATGATGATAGCTTACTGTGGTCCGATTTGATATGCATAATAAATATTAATTGGTAAATTTTCCGCGAAAAAACTAAGAATATAAGCTCCACTGTCACCTTGACCCGACAAATTCGTTTCGGTTTTGAATTGAAGCTTTTTGTCAGGTCTGTTTTACTCTGTTATACCAGTTCTTAGAATATCTGTAGCAGTTACAGTATATAAAATATCTTCTTTCACTCTTCACCATCCCATTCACTCAGTTCACTCTTCATCGTGTCATTTCTCTCCATGATGACGTTCATTGATGTACACAAATGTTTCGAGGGGATTTACACACTTTGCTTTCGACAACATGTCCCATTCTTTGAATACCTTTCACTGTATATTACATCCACTAGTCTTCACCATCTCATTCAATCATTCATTCATTCAGTTCACTCTTCATCATATCATTTATCTCCATGATGACGTTTATTGATGTACAGAAGTGTTTCGAGGGGATTTACACACTTTGTTTTCGACGACATGTCCCATTTTTTAAATACCTTTCACTGTATATTACATATACTCTTCACCATCTCATTCAATCATTCATTCAGTTCACTCTTCAACATCTCATTCCTCTCCATGATGGATGTCCACTGACATACACAAGTGTTTCAAGGAGATTTACAAATTTTCCTTTTGATGGCATGCCCCATTCTTTGAATACCTATAGCAATCACTGTATATTACATCTACTCATCACTGTCTCATCCAATCATTCATTCAGTTCACTCTTTATCATCTCGGTCCTCTCCATGATGGACGTCCAATGATGTAGACAAGTGTTTCTAGGGGATTTACAGGTATAAGGTTGCTATTCCACAATTATTGTCGATTATCTAAAATCGGCTATAAATTCAGTAACTAGCGTCATTTGAATGTTAGTAAATATATTTTATGTTAAGATATATTCGCTGACATTTGCTTGAATTTGCCTGATGGGCTCCAGTATATCTCGTTTCCTTAATGTTTTTACCAATTATGGTATTTTGAAATTTTTCAACAAGAAACAAATCACTGTAATTACAAGCCATCAGTTATTTTTTAGTAATTTTAATAATGCTGCGAATCATAAACTTAAGCACGTAATTAGAATTTCCAAGTACATGTTTTTCAAAAAACACTGAACAAAATTTTCCTCGTGTAACATTATAAAGTGTAATTAAAAGTGACGATACACCCTCTTCAGCGAAGGATCTGTTTCATTATACAACGCTTCAGCGACGACTCGCGTTGATGCACTTGAATTTATTTGATGATCCACGAGTGGTTACATTGCTACAGTTATAAAACTTAACGAAGCAAAATATACTGTAAAATACACGTAACAAAATGGATCATACTAGCGGATATACATAAAATACTAAACACTCCAGCGATTTCATTTTTTCAATTTAGTTTTCAATTCCGACAGGACCCATGCTTTTTCCGAAATAAAATAATCTTCATCATCATATCAGCCGATAGACGTCAACTGAAGGACATATCACATAAGCCTTTTGTAAGGACTTCCAAACATCATAATCCTGAGCCGCCTGCATTCAGCGAATCCCTGCTACTCGTTTGATGTCGTTAGTCCACCTAGTGGGAGTCGACCAACACTGCGCTTTGTAATGCGAGGTTGCCATTCCAGCACCTTGGGGCCCCAACATCTATCGGCTCTTCGAACTATGTGCCCCGCCCATTGTCACTTCAGCTTCGCGAGACGTCGAGCTATGTCTGTGACTTTGGTTCTTCCACGGATCTCCTCTTCTGATTCGATCACGCAAAGATGTACCTAGTATAGCTTGTTTTATCGCCCGCTGTGTGACTCTGAGCCTTCTTATGAGGCCGATAGTTAGCGACCAAGTCTCATGACCAAAGGTCATCACTGGCAACATTATTCCAAGACTTCTTCAGGCACTGAGGAATTTCGGACAAAAATATATCGCGAAGTTTCCCGAATGCGGCCCAGCCGAGTTGGATTCGGCGGTTTACGAAGTAAAATATAGTCCATAAATCAGGGTATAACTAATTTTTTAAAGAGCTAACGTTTGGGGTGCTGTACCGTTAATTTTCTGTTTATACTGAACCGATTTAAACATTTAAATTATATTTTACCCCATATTCTTACGGGAACGAATACTACGCGGGTGATACCGCGGGTCGTTGCCTAGGTTATAATATTAGTGTGACGTCACCATCTTACTCGTTTAAGCTACTATACTACATTACTAATTTTGACCATTTAATCAACTCGGTAATGAATAATGCTAAAAAACCCTAATGACAAGAAAAAACAATTATATTATTATAAATTATATTATTATAAATTATATTATTATAATTGATGAACAAGCGAACAAGATTCTAGTTTGGGTACTTTAGCAAAAAAACTTCGTGTGAGTTTGAAGATTATCAATCCAATAAAAACTAACATCAGCAATTTTCCTCATATTAATTTAATTAGTTTCGCAACTCATTTTATTTCGCAGAATTTATTTTTTAGTCGCATTCATTGTTAGTTTATTAAATAAAAAAGCTTTAATGATGATCTAAGAAGGTTGTAATTTTCATAATGTTAAATAGGAAAATCCTTCAAATTAATTATATCGACTTTGAAACTTTCAAAAATTCTACCTTAGTGGCATAAGTACCTAAGTGTAACAAAAGAAAACGTAGCTACATACTAGCTATTGAAGTTTTCATAGTTTATCTAATAGTTTCGGCTACAAGAGTTGTTAAATTATTAAGTAGCCAGGCATCTTTTTTATCAAAAACTGCGCTAAAAAATTATAAAATAAAATGTGAGTCAGAATAATGACAAAAAAACTTTCAAACTCACCTCTATTGCTGGTCCAGGCATTTTTCTATTAACAACATTCAGTGCTCTATTAATACCATCTGCTGGAATGCAGTCTAAGCGCTTACAATCTTCTGCGTTGTATGGACAATCATAGCATGCTTTACTCATCGTCTGATACCACTCCAAACTGAAATGATAGTAGCAAATCATAGGTTCTTCTCCCTCTCTGCATTCTCTATGACATGGGTGATCACCGCCAATCAATTCTCCAGTCACTTCATCATACTGTACGTGAGCTCTCAAATCATTTTTCTTTTCAAGTCTCTTTATATATTTTTTTGGTACAACATTATTGTCAACGGCTTTCACAGCTTCTGTATTATTTCTTGTCTTGGTCTGATATTTAAAGTCATTAAAAGATTGATTTGACACTAATGGTAGTAATACTTTAGAAGCGCTTTCAGGTATTTTTATTTGCTCACTACTATCTATAACTTTTTCATGTGTTGTTTCACTTATTTTATCATTATGTGAATTTATTATAAAATCACCTAATTTATCATCATCTCTAAAAGGTTTTTTGTGGTCATGGATGATCATGTCTGCTATTCTTTGTTCTTCTGTGATGGATTCCATTTTATATTCTGTAGTTGTTTCTATTATTGATGGTACGATAATTTCTTTTGTGCCTGCAACAAAGAATTAGTATTCATATTTCGTTAAGACAATCGAATCGACTTATCTTTATTTACGCTGTTTTGGACAATTTGAACGCTCTTCAGTCTCAAATCTAGACAAAACAAACGTTATTAGCAAATATACCACTTATTGTTTCGAAACTGTAAATAATTTATAATTGACACGAGAAATCGTATTATAATAACCATATAGGTTTGCTTTAACACTATAATTGGCTGGTCAAAATGACGAAAGTTTATAATGCAAAGTCAGTCAGGGTATTTGAATTGTTAATTTAGCGTAATACTGTCATTTTACAAATACATTTTGGTTTTTCATAATTGCTTTGCATGTTTAATGTGACTTATGTTAGCAATGAAGCAGATAGTTTAGTTCAGGTAACTAACATTAAAAATAAACGACTGAACAGATCTGAATTTAATTTGGCATAGAGATAATAGTCTGGAATAGCACAAAGAATACTGATTTGTGACAATATCCTCACAAATGTAAGATCAATACATAATCTAACGATGGGCATGGCTATTTATCCTAGTAATTTTGTGATATTTCATAATATATTCGGTGGTGAAATACAAAGGTTGCAAAATTTAGTAGTAAAATACTCCACAAAAAACTTTTATTATTACGTATAAAATAAACGAGCTAAAATATTATTTCCTCCCAAAACTGAACAGCCAGTTTGTGGGCAAAGTAAGGTTTTATTTATTAAGATACACTTTTGAAGAATTTCAATATAACTGCCGAAAATTACTTTATTTTGGACCTGGAGAAATGTTAGTACATTCCTGTTAATGAAAACGGAAATGAGGAAAACTTGTAGGTCCAGAACTTTAAAAATTTAATGTTAAACATAATTATAAAGCTAAATAACAAAATTATGGGTAGATACCGAATAACAAGGCAATAATAAAAATGCCTAAAACTAAAAAAACAAATGTAACAAGTTTTACAAATGAAACTGTAAAAACAAACAAATAAATAAATGAAGATTTTTTAATAAAGTGTGAAAAAGACGTCTACATTTTTATGATGTTTTTCTGGCCAAAAATTAATGGGAATTGTCGTGCTTAGCGAGCATCAAAACGGACGTAACTGAAACATTACGTCGGTAACGTATTTTGTTAAACTTCTAATTTAATTGCGAACGTTTTTAAAAAAAATACCAGACAAAGATTTTTTAAGCTTCAATTTTGACTACGACACTTTTGGTGTTATAAGGTTTTAAAGAAAGGTAATACTTTGTTAGTTACCTCGTTAGTTATTTCAGTGTTTGATTTAATTGGTTTTGTAACATGAAAGCCTAGGTTTTGGTGCTTGGCCTGGTTTTAGAAAAAGCTCCTCACTACACTTTTGTCATATAGGGAAGTCGTGCAAATACAAATGTGCAGTACAATCGTATGTATCGTATCGGATATAGAACAGATTATAATGTAATATATAGGGATTTTCTACTGACTATAACACCACGGAATCCCAACTCGTCACTTGATGACTTGAGTCATAGAGTGCTAAGCATGTAACTGCAATTGCCGTACATACTCTAAGGGCTTATTCACAAATGCGTTTATTATAAATACACCCATTCTAAATGAATTACGATTTAGTGAAACGAATGTTATGTTTTTTGAAGTCGAATAACGATCCAGTAAAAACAAACAATTATTGGTGTATGAACTCGCCCTAAGCCAAAGCTTTTTACTTCGTTGAAGAGGCTGTTAAAAACATAAATGATATGACAAAAAATATTCCTCAAGTATTACATCACTACACTGCAAAAAAATCTCATCTATATAGTAGATATTACGTCCATTGGTCTGTAAATAAAGCTATTTGTAATATCGATATGTAAAGATTGTGTTATATTATTAGTTAAACAAATTAACTTAATTAAGTAACAAGACGGAAAAACAGCTATATGGTTTATGAAAATATTGATTAGGCAAACATTCGTTCTAGCAAATATTGGCTAAATATTATTACAAGAAATTATTTTACCGTGTTATTTTAAAGGTAATTTGACGATTCGAATGAAGTACCTATTACATGTATTTTCCGGGTATATCTGAGTAATATAAATCTGAAAGTTTGTCTTTACGCAAAAACGGCTAAGAATAATAATAATTAATTGATTGAGATTAATTTATTCAAATTTTGAAGTATTAAATTAACAAATATAATACGTTTTATCCTTGTCTATTCTGCAAAGGTAGTTTTAAGAATTTTCTTGTAATTTTCGCAAGTTGATTAACTATGCATGAACACACAGAATACGTTTTACCTTTGTCTATTAATGTTATCCTGCAGAGCTAGAATACAGAATTTTCTTGCAATTTTCACTATAATTAAAAATGTAAGTTCTTTGACATAATGAACATTATAACCAAAAATTCAAATTCGTTTGTTTCAAGCATTTAACATCTCACTTCTGAGTCACATCTACAAGCTGTTCTACAGTAATACAAACGCGAAAGTTTGTAGGGATGTTTGTTACTCTTTAACACCGCAACCACTGAACCGATTTGGTTGAAATTTAGAATAAAAATAGATTTTACTCTGAAATAACACATAAGCTACTTTTCATCCCGAAAAAATCCATGGTTCCCGAGGGATTTGTGAAAACTAAATTTCACACTGAGGAAGTCGCTACTAATAACACTATTTGCGTACTTTTAACGTAATAGAAACTAGACCAGCCTGTAAATAAAGTCTGACATTAATGCCTAGAAAACATATTGCATAAAGCAGTGCCTTCAAATTTACGATCTCCGCGTCGTGTGACTGCGGAGAAAGGGAGGAAATGTTGTGAACATTATTTATACGTATAAATCACAGTTTTGGATTCCTGTGCTTTAATGTTGAGTGAAAATACAGCCTCCGCATGTAAATGGCTTTACAGTGCCTTTAATAGTTTAGAAATGTTAATCTTATTATTAGTTTATAAACTGTTACAACCCACGTCTTGCGTTGGTTTCTGATAATTAATTTTCCGATAACAAATTCTCAACGCAGATTCGGAAAGTTGTTGTTGTTACCTCTACCTGGATAATATCCCGGCTATCCTCAAACAAAATCCTACTAATGTTATAAACGCGAAAGTATGTACGGACGCCGCAACTACTGAACCGATTTGGCTGAAATTTGGTATGGAAAAGGATTTTACTCTGGATTAACACATAAGTTTATTTTTCATTCCGGAAAAATCTATGGTTTTCGAGGAATCTGTGCCTCGTAGAGCATGTTAATCGGTAACATCACATCGTACAGTAGATTCAAACGGTTTTTAAAATTTTACGGTAGAGAAAATCCATTCAATGCGATCTGTGCGATTCGTACGATGTAGATCAGTGGACGCTTACCATTAACCATCTGTCAGGGTCATTAATGTAAACATCTGATAGTCAAATCTCATCACACTAAGTCCACCAACCCGCATTGCAGCAGCGTAGTGAATACTCGTATCTCCAAATACCCGTTTATCATTCACTGTCTCTCAGCACCTCCGACTTCATCAAAAATAGTTCCAACTACGTGTATCTACAAAACCATCCTGTGGCCGAGTTCATTGTGGACTAAGAACCTGCTACAGCCAGACATACCACATTTTATGAAGGCTTAATGTTTGTCAGCCCATGCTCCTACCATAGGTAAGTGCTGTAGCCAATTATGGTGGCTTTGTAAGGTAGTAGGGTTTTAGTGTCCCAGACCATAAGCCACTATTAATCACGTAACAAATGATATGAAGACGTACCTTTAGTACAATTTAAAAGAAATAATTTAAAATAAATTAAAAAGCTGATAAGTATTAAATCTTTTTAACCAAAAAAATTAAACGTACAATAATGTCAAAGAAATATTAAAATAATATGTTTATATAAAGTAAAATAATTATTATTAATGTCATATAATAAAATGATTAATTACAGTAATGCATAAAAATATCACAATACAAATTTTTTTTTTATATTAGTTGTGTAAATACTTTAATTTATTTTAATTAATGCATTTTATTATCTTGACATTTTAGTAATACATTTATATTATTTTAAACATACCTACACTATTTTTATCTTTATTTTATACTTAATGAGTTTAACTTGAGTACTTCATGTAAGTATAAAGTGTGTTTTTGTCTTGTTGCGTATAATATCTGTTTGAAAAACACTGTTGAAGATCAAACTCTGTGGGTTTCAAATTCAAGCTTCCTCATGGTAATACGTAGAAAATATCAAACAATTACCTACGTTTTATACATGGACAATTGAGCATTGGGACATTTGAAATATTCTAAAACCATCATGATTGAAACTACATAGTTGGCTACAGAAGGGTCTTTAGCGAAGCTAAAGCTAATGGTCTAGCAACTCAAAAAATTCAAAATTCAAAATTCATTTATTTCAAGTAGGCTCAGTTTACAAGCACTTTTGACACGTCAGTTGACTATTTGTAAAGATTCTACTGAAGAGATGATTCCTCATGATATCGTAAAAAATATTTAAAAAATCTACTTGGACTATTGGTCCCTTGAAACCTTCTACCTAAAGCCACCATAAACGAAACTCCGTATATTACCTACTTACCTATGGCGTTAGTAGGGGCTGACTTCATAATATGAGGTAGGTCTGACTTATACAGGCTCTCGTTCTATTGGGCACGTACAATGTACAGCGCTACACTAATTGGGCGCCGCGCAAAATCTACGAATGTCGTTCCATAAACGTTTCCCTTTGGGCTTGCCGATACTCTTCAGTTAGAGCCCCAGTTTGCATAACACGGAAATTGGCAAACATTGGCTTAACAGTTGAACAGAATAAACTCGTTCAAAATATTTCCTTGCAAATGAACAATCACGAATGATATTAGTTTATTTAACACAACTACCGATATTTTTTAACACGCATATTTTAGCAGACTCATAAGTCATTTCAAAAATAAGAAAATTAATGTCGAACAAATCGATGTTATGATTCACAACATTAGACAGTACAACTTAATTAACCAATCAAACTATAACCAAAATAGGATCCTAGAATGGCAAAGAATGACCTTGAGTGAAGTCACGCACTTGTGAACGTTGTGTGTAGGGTTAAAGGTACCTTTGACTGTTAACAAACACTCCCCTTTCCACTCGAGTCACTCTCCCCGCCTATCCCAAGTAACCCATAAAGAATTACACAACAAGAGATGTGGACGGCTCGAACGCCACGAGCACACTGAAGCCGTAACGCAAGTCGTTGCAACGCGGCGATAACACGTATATTAGTTTCACTTGTAACTAAGTATGTATTTATGAAAATCTTGAAATCTTAATTTGACCTACTTCCCGATCTTCGATTAGGATGAAATTTTGCACACGCTCTGAGTTTTGATGACAATACATGACTAGCCATAAAACGTCATTACAAGTCCAATATGGCGGCCTCCCCTGAATGGCGGACTGGCTGTTTCAAATCCACCCCCATGATCATCATCATCATCATCATCATTAACAGCCGATGGACGTCCACTTCTGGACATAGGCCTCTTGCTTGTACTCTTAAACAAAACAGTCTCAAGCCGCGAGCCGCAACCCAATGATGTGGATATCAAATGAAAGGGTTTGCTGTCAGGAATAGGAAAAAAATAGTCACGTGGCTTAAATCCAATATGGCGGACGTCCAAGATGGCGGACAGGCTATTGGAAATGCACACCCATAATATGGGTATCAAGCGTATTTTTTAGTTTTTTTTAATTTTAAAGAACTTATCTTATTTTAAAGAAGAAGAAAGAACAGTTTTTTTCCAGAACCATAATCCTTACTCCTCTTCAACTACGAGTAGTCAGATTGTGGAAAGGGTATGACAATAGTTTAACGGGCGGCGATCGAACCACGACCTCTCGGTGATAAGTTCTCTTTATGGTTGAGCTATTGAAGCTTATTGAAAATATTTATGATGAATTATGATTTCCGAGTAAGTACCAGTATCTAAAACTGTGTGTGTTCCTTGGTGTATGTTTTGTTCTACAGGCTCAACTATTTACGAATTCCAACGTATAATATTATGGCATTAAACTCGTCTGGAGTTGTGGGAGTGGCTACTAACAAAATAGTCTGTTTGAATGGTCAAGACAGGACAGGTCAGGACTCACAGTCACACCTAATAGAGGAGGTAATTTAACGACTTCGCAGGGTATGCATTGAACTCGTTGTCCGTGCCGCCATGTGTTTATTTATTTATTTATTTATTTAGTTCAAACTTACACTAACAATTTATCAATCTGAAACCTCAGATTAAACTGAAACAGGTGTTAAGCCTAATGTGCCTGCAATTTTACAACCATGCTCTCTTTTTATTCTTTACAAGTTAGCCTTGATTACAATCTCACCTGATGGTAAATGATGATGCAATCTAAGATAGAAGCGGGCTTACTTGTTAGGAGGAGGATGAAAATTCACACCCCATTCGGTTTCTAGATGACATAGTACGGGAACGCTAAGTCGCTTGGCGGTACATCTTTGTCGGTAGGGTGGTAACTAGTAACGGCCAAAGCCTTCTAGCAGCCAAAAAATGCTCATATATATGTCATAAGATGACATATATATATATAATGAAAATACCTATCGTACAAAACTGAAATTTGACAGGGACGTAGTCTATGGTTAATAAGTATCTGCTAAGACTGAAATTTGCGATAGTGCCAGATTACAGAGGTCTAAAGGCTCTCGCAAATTTGAAATAAAGTCCTTCATTTGTGATGTCACAAACTTAAAATTTGGCAGGGAGGTAGTTAACAGTTAGTTAACGTACTTTTTAGTAATGTGCATTTTTTAAGAAATTAAATATCACGTGTCTCAAACGGTAAAGGAAAAACATCGTGAGGAAACCTGCATACCAGAGAATTTTCTTAATTATCTGCGTGTGTGAAGTCTGCCAGTCCGCATTGGGCCTATTGGCCTAACCCCTCTCATTCTGAGAGAAGACACGAGCTCAACAGTAAGCCGAATATGGGTTGATAATGATGGTATGAAACAAGCACATTCCAACATAGCCTGCATTGTCGCTTACCAGCCAAACGAGTGGGCCATTGTAAATAGTCTAATAATTATAACTCTTAAAACAAGCGCGTAATTTAGTAGCCAAACGATTTCCACACTGAAAAAGATAGATTACTAAAAACTTCCGTAAGTCTGTACGTCTGTAACACCATCATTTGATTGTCAGATAACAATCGCAGAGCCACCAATCAAGGCTGTACCGACTTGCTCAACCTAATCGCTCCATTTATCTTGCGCTTAGTACTCCGTCGAGAGGCTTTTGATACTTTAATCCACATGCCCGTTTCTATTGAATTTGCGATGCGCGAAGAAAACGGTGCAAGTTTTCACCCCCTTTGGAGTTTTTTCCTTGCTTTCAACCCGTTTGGATTAGAAATTTTAACATTTTTAAACACATTATGACAAGTCAATGGTAATGTAGTTTTCATATATTTCTTCTATCTTGAAAATTTACGGTTTTCGTGCAAACCATCATCCCCTATTTCACTCCTTTCTTCTTCCTAAACATAGTTTATTTTCCTATTTTACTTTAGCAACAAAAAAGTGTCTTCTTCAAAATGCCCCGCTTGTATCTATCCTAAAATTCAACAAAAATGTTGACCCTTGAAAATGTAATGACTAACAGACAGAGTTGCTTTCTCATTTACCAGATTTATCAGTATATAATACATTAGACATACACTAGATTTCTCTAATGTACACAATACATTATATAATTGACATAATACATTAGAGAATGATTGTTTGCGAATCTCCACAATAAGTGACTAAACGAGGAAAATCATAAAAAATTTAAAAAGTGCAATTTGTTACAAATAATTAAATACCAAATAATTAATAATTTCTTTAATTTTAACAATTATATTAAATTTTTTACTTAAATTCATATAAAACTCATAAATATAAAGAACACGAAGTCTCGTAGAACTTCGACAAGAGGTGCAACCACGTAAATATTTTCACGGTTCGTCAATTAACAAAATTTGTTAAGTAAGACGGTACGGTACCGGGTATTTAGTTGAAATTGGTCCAAGAAACTTTATTGCGCCTTAACTTCTACCAAGTTAAATAAATTCCATTCCGGACTGCACCGCTCGCGGTCGGCGAAGTATTTAAACTTCGAAATGTAGACAGGGATTTCCGTTCACTGATCCTGTTTTTGAAGCTGTTAAAATTTTAGATAAGTTTTGGGGCATCGTCATATGAGATTTGGCGAGCTTATATATCTGATATTGGAGATCGGAAAATTTCGTATAATAAAAAACATTGAAAGTGAGGCTCTGAATCAATGAATAATATAATAGTTTAAATCGCTGTCAATATATGCTTGTATATTTATAAGCTTAGGTATCCAGTAGTTGTTTGCGATTAAGCACATTCTAGGAAGTATCAACTACATTTGTGCTTATTTCACAGCATATATCAGCAGGTTGAAGGATTCATCATTCATCATCATTCATCATAATTATCAACCCATGTTTGGCTCTCTACTGAGCTCGAGTCTCCTCTCAGAATGCGAGGGGCCAATAGTTCACCACGTTGGCCCAATGCGGATTGGCAGACTACACACATGCACAGAATTAAGAAAATTATCTGGTATGCAGGTTTCCTCACGATGTTTTTCCTTCACCGTTTGAGACACGTGATGTTTAATTTCTTAAAATGCACACAACTGACATGTTGGAGGTGCACGCCCCAAACGGGGTTCGAATCCACACCCTCCGGAGGCAGAAGTCATATTCACTGGGCTATCACGTCTCTCAATAAGGATATAGATACCTATAAAAAAAAACCTTATTGATTGGACCTTTCAATTTACATACATATAAAACTTTAATTGAAATTAACGCAAGGTTAACTTTTATCGCGTAAATATTAAAAAGGTTAAATAGGGGATGAACATTTAAAATTCAAACTCATATTATTATCTTATTTTATCAAGTAAAACGTTCATTTTAAATCGTCAGTACATTTTAGAATATTTTCATTTTATTGTTATTTCTATTTCTATTCTAAACCCATCATTTGGATAGCTTCGTTATGAAACTGCACGATTTTTTTACTTCGTGCAACTACTATCAAGAAGTCACGGGCGCGCAACACAATCCGCAATTCATAGATACCCTCAAATCCATGATCGGATTGATATTATGATTGACTGTGATTGTTTCAGATATGTGCTACCTATCCTTTGCTGCATTCTATTGTTTTAACTCATAATAAAGTTCAAAACGAAGATTTAGCTGTTATATTTTCGACAGGCGTCTAAGAATTTTAGTTGCTACAACTCATCATTATCATGATCTTAGTTTTCCATGGCGGAACATGTCTCCTTATTGTTGGATGGATAAGCAAGCTTAAAAATGGATGACTCAGTACCGTGGCTAGATACAACCCTACCGTCAAGGACGTACCGCCAAGCGATTAGTATTCCGATACGATATCGTGTAGAAACTGAAAGGGGTGTGGATTTTTATCCGCCTCCTAACAAGTTAGCCCGCTTTCATCTTAGACTGCACCATCACTTACCATCAGATGAGATTGTAGTCAAGGGTTAACTTGTAAAGAATAAAAAAAACGTTCATGATTTACCTAACATTCCTGTTGTATGAACCCGTATAAATGGCAGTGGTAGAACAACCTTTAAATATTTTAAGCTCATCATAGTGACTTAACATCAGGTGACATTGTAATTGAAGAGCTAACTAGTCGTTGAATAAAACAAAATGCAAATGTTACAACAGAACTGTACCAAACAGTTTGCGAATTAAACAAAATAGACGCAAAATTATTACTGACATATTGCCTTAGCGCAGCGAACGTGTTAGTTTGCTCATTCCACTCGGCAAATGGGTTGCATAAGGTGTTTGAATAGCATTAGGGCACTTCCACACACGGCGTGAAGCTTACGCGGGTTGATTTTATTTATTTATTTGGTCCACCAGTGACTGTTGCAGCATTTACACAATTACAATCTAAAAAAAACACAAACACAAGGCTCTGCACAATTAAATGAAGGTAGACACGGCATGCATATTTTCGTAATATTAAAATAAATTAACGATTACATAAAATCAGTTTACATAAGAAAAAAAAATACATTTTACAGTAACAAGAAAAAGAAACACTTTACAACTACTTACTATTTGAATATACTATATAATACAAAAAATAATGATAAAATTGAAGATAAATATATGCTGCATTCCCTTGAAAATTCAAAAAGAAGACAGTTGTTATATTTCCAACAGACGGGGTTAATTCAGTCGCGCGAAAAATAATCGGTTAAATATTTAACCGCCCGGTATCGTGTCATTAATTTGGACGACTGTATGTTTAGTATACCAACTGTAGGCATGTTTATGTGATTTTTCATACCTAATGAACACTTGGATGTGCATTCTGCAATGGCTTGGATATTTTGGATAAATATTTCTCTTTTTCTTGATTCCGATCACATTTATATAGTTCGCTATACTAATGCCTCTAGGCTTATTGAAATTTATGTTTCATGTGTACCATTTATTTTTCAGAAATAAATTATTTAATGTCTTGATAATATGTCTTCTTTACGAGTATAATATAATACGAGAATCGAGTATAATACGCGAATGTGTAGATTTTATATTTTTGAAAACGCTAAGTTGCTTTATTTAATCACGGACTAGACTCTCGTCTATTAACTCTATAGACTCGTCTATTAGTAATTTTTCATTTCTATATCTACGCTCGCGTCAGCCTAGTGTAAGCAGTGATTAGATTTGTCTCTACGTACACAATGGCTGTGAGCCTTCCTGGAATCGCAAACTTTATTCCAGGTGTGGTCGCACCCTTACGTAACGAGTTTACAATACGTCTACTTATGCCACTCGGCATTCTCGTGCAGTGGTAGAATTTTAGAAATAACCTTTAATTTAATAATACTCTTAAATATTAAATTATGGTTGCTCTTTATTGTCATGCTGCAAGACAAGAAAATGCTAAGTAGTAATTTTAACATAATCTATATTTTCATTTTATAATTTCTTTGTCAGCCCAGCTCCTACCATAGGTAAGTACATAACTAAGGAGTTCGAACTATGGCGGCTTTGGGAGATAGCAGATGACAAAGTTCCAGATCCTCTATGTACCTACCTACCTATACATATAAAAAGTTATAAAACTGAAGTAATTATGTTTTAATTTTCTTCAGCATATTATGAGAAGTCATGTTATTCTCGTGTCTTCTTCACTCACTCTTCACTTCACACTTCAATCACTTAACTTAGTGACAACCCTTCATAAACCACTGTTAATGTTAAAGGGTTCTCTAGTTCAGGTTTGCCACAAATATTTGGAAATTACTCTCTATTTTTAGATAATCAAGTGTCTGGAGTCTGTACATTTGTTAAATGCTACCCTTCGTGACCACCATAGTTCAAACTCTAGAACTCTAGAATTCGTACTGCCTGATAAAAAAAATTTAGTTTTTATAAAATATCGAAGGTCTCGCTTATAGGGTGTTTTAATAATACAATATTTATTTACTTTTTAATAAATTATTTTTACTATAATCTGTCTATTTTCATTGTGCCTATACCTTTTATTATATCTAAGGATATCAAGGACTTAGTAAAAACGAAGGACGAAGAACCCAATATGTAAGCGTCAAATCATCTTTGTCGATTCTTTTCAGAAGAACTTGTCTTCCGTACTCATAGAGTTTCTACAAATAGTCAAACTTTTAACTTAACTTCATAAGTATAAGATTTTTTAAAATTAAGTAAGTAAGTAAGACTACTTTTGAAAAGACAGGGCAAAGACAAAGTTAGATACAACTTATAGGCTGATTGTGTTGATCAATTGTTTTATTAATCCAAGTAATTTTGTAAGTGTCGAGTCTTACTCGGTGGAATAGATTTAGCAAAGCAATCGGTTTAAGTGCGGGTAACTGACGCAAAGGCAGCGATGCGATGACGTATATCTCACTACACGGACCCTGGCCATAGCTAATCCGATCTCTACCAGATTACAAAGCTAGCCGTTCACTGTTTACAGTAAGATATGTACGAGCGAAGAATAGTTTTGGGAGGATCTTTCAATTTGGATACCTACTGGTGTACATACCAGTAGGTATCCAAGTATCTAGCAAAAACTAAAAGTGTGAATAGATTTTTTTAAGCAAGCGTGTTTTACCTTAGGTCTCATCCATACTTTCGATTAGGTAAAATCATGACTAAGCAAAAGCTTATTTAAAAACGTAATGTAAATGTTAATAACGTTTGACGGCCTCCGTGGCGCAGTGGCATGCGCGGTGGATTTACAAGGCGGAGGTCCTGGGTTCGATCCCCGGCTGGGCCGATTGAGGTTTTCTTAATTGGTCCAGGTCTGGATGGTGATAGGCTTCAGTCGTGGCTACTTACCACCCTACCGACAAAGACGTACCGCCAAGCGATTTAGCCACACCACCGAAAGGGATGTGGATTTTCATCCTCCTCCTAACAAGTTAGCCCGCTTTCATCTTAGATGGTATTATCACTTATCATCATGTGAGATTGTAAAAGCTATAAAAACATACTTACAGACTAACATAGAACCTGCTGCTTTTTAGAAGACAGTTAAAAAATTATCTAAATTAAACACATTTTGGAAGCCAGTGTAATTTTCTTTTGGGTTTCGGTTTTCAACAAGAAAATGGTACCTATGTCTGTTTGTATCTACGAGACTGTATAATGTATATGAATCTGTTAGTTGAGGTTTTATATTATTTCAAGGCGTATTTTGATTTGCCCGATTATTATGGAGTCATATATAAATATTATTAGCTATATTTGTAACATTCCATGTCTTATCTTGATGAGTGTAGACAGCCTTACTAACCTCAAAACCGAGTAACTTGAATATTGAATGTGCCGCCATTATCTATTCAACGAGAGACAGAACACGACTGAGGTGTAAACCTAAATTAATATGTTAATAGAGCTTGCATAATATTCGTTAAGGTCGAGGAAATTTATGTATCCAGTTGGGCTCAGATTTTGATGGCAGAATATCGAATTTTCGCCAAATCCGCTTTGTAGGCTCCTACATAGAATAGGCTAGATTGCCAATTGGATTTTCCTACTTCCTTTTAACTTCAAAATTTAACGAGAATGTGTTCTTACTTTCATGTTTAGTATTTATGAAATTAATCATACTTTTTTCTTAAATTAAAAGAAAGATATATACTTGTAAAACATAAAACTAAATAACCAGCAAAACAGGTTACCTAATTACTAATAGTGATTTCTTCCAGGCTATTTTAACGATGGTAATTAAGAACAAAAGGGTGCTTCTGTTCTTACTTACGTAATCTTTTCATTGGTCAATTCCACGTCAATAATTCATCTTAAAATAATCAATCCTTAATTTATTATTAATGAAGTTGATTTAAATCCGAAAAGTCTAGGTTTCGACCCTGTTATAATATAGTTTTTTTTTTTATATTAAAAACTTTTTACTTGGAAGAAAGATAATACATATAGATCATGTTGAAAAAATTGCACAAATTTTGATGAGATTGCAATCAACATAACATGTGGTTATGTTAATATATAAGAATAATGAAAAATAAATCATATCTTCCGAAACTCACGCGGGTGTGATATAGCAAAATAAATCCAACCCCCTTTTTAAAGTACATTAAAAAAGACAAAATACATACATTACAAGTAAGCTGTGAACTTTCACAGCTTGCTTGTAATGTATGTTATTTAAGTGTGAGATTTTACGAATATGTCACAGCTTATGAACGTATTTTCGTGTGTTACCAGCTTTATAATTATTTTTACTGGAATCCTACGCGTTAAAATAATGAGATTCTTTTTGGGTTTTTTAAACCATTAACTTCTTTCGCGGGACTCCCAAGTTACCGGTTTTGTTATGGCTCACCATAAATGGTAGGCTGCCAATTGCGAACCGGTATCAGGGTTTCCCATCTTCTCGTCCAAAAGCATTTTACACCAGGGGAATACCGTTGACGGGGAAATCTTTTTAATTTTTATGTACCTACCTATATAAAATTCAAAAAGGCGATTCCATGACTCATAATTACTTGACTCATTTGAATAATTTAATATCTAATTGTTTAAAAGTGCGGTTTTTGTGGTAATTATTTTTATATTATTAGGATTTGTGAGCATTAACATTTTGTATTAGGCTACTCACATTTATGTTAATGTGTGATAAAAATGATATGTTATCATATAACATATAATTTTTATTAATGTTCTTGGCTATTAAAAATTGCCAAGAAATATGAAAAATAGTACTCCATTCGTGATTATCCAGAGTATAATCTATCTCCATTTCAAATTTCAGCCAAATCGGTTCAGACGTTGTGGCGTGAAGAAGTAATATATACACACACGGACACTTAAACTGTTATAAAGCTACAAAGTTTGTTTGTTTGCTTGAACGCGCTAATCTCAGGAACTACAGTTGCTCCGATTTGAAAATTCTTTCAGTGTTAGATAGCCCATTTAAAATCGAGGAAGGCTATAGGGTATATATTATTATCCCCGTATTCCCGTACGGGAACGAAAACCACGTGTGAAACCACGCGGCATCAGCTTGTATGAAAAAAATGTATACGTACATACTGAAACAGCCAAAGCCAGGAGGCTGACGATATTACACGTCCTCTTGTACATTGTAGTGATATTATCTGAAACAAATAGAGCCCATTATATATACATCTTAACCACGAACATATTAAAATAGAAATAATACTTTAAAGTAGAAAATTAATTGATTACTTATATTTTTTATACTACGGAACAATGGATATGGTGGAGGGTAGTTATAATTTTTTAACTTAGAACCATCAAACCGGATTGCCTTACATACGAGTAGGAGAGTCACGCCAGCGTCACTAACGATCAAGAAATGAACCATCAAGTCTGCAGCGCGCTTAGGGGCATAAGCAGTAAAAAAAAAACCATATAAATTTCGTTTTTTTTACTGCCCACATCCTTATGTGTCCTGCAGACTTGACGATAAATCGTGTGTGACTTACATTATTTGATTCTGTGGCGATTACTATCTAATGAGCCTACAACACATTCGAATTGCATTTGAAGTAGCAAGGAAAGGAGGCTGAGACGTAAAGTGACAACATTACTCGTCCTGCCGCATGTTATACTCCTCGGCCTGACCACTGGTTTGTCGGTTTTTGAACACGTGTTTATGGACTAGTAAGGCGTAACGATTAATCGCGAGTAGAGCTGTGTGTGGACACACAGGGGAACATTTCTGTCACAACTCTTAACACCATTGAGTAGCATGGACTTGTTCCATAATCTAAACGCCATACCTACCTACTGACGAGTAGGTAGGTATGGCGACTGGACGACTGACGAGTAGGTAGGTATGGCGTTGGTAAGAAGATGATCAAACTGACAGCATCTATTATAACGATATATTATTATAAAACTGAAGAGTTTTTTTTGTTTGTTTGATTGATTGAACGAACTAATCTCAGGGACTACTGGTCCGATTTGAAAAATTATTTCAGTGTTAGATAGCATATTTATCAAGGAAGGCTATAGGCTATACATTATCCCCATATTCCTACGGGAACGGGAACCACGCGGGTGAAATCGCACGGCGTCAGCTAGTCTATTATAACGACAAAGATCTGGCAGACGCAGATTCTTATACCGTTATATTTTCTGCTATAAAAGTGAAATTCGTAGTTAACGATGACAGTTGTAATATAGAACAAAGGTGTCTTTGAGAGCACTTAGTCATAGATTTCAATTGCAGACTTTGATTTATTGCTACTGAATCCTATTTCTTCTCATAATGACACCGTTGGGCCTTGGGTCTGAATAAAATCATAATTTAAATTTTGTATATATTTTTTTACAATTGACCCTATTTCTATCTAGTCTAGATATCTAACTCATAATATAACAAATATACACTTAACGCCATGATTTTCTAAGTAGGTTACAGTTGCACAGAGTAACCAGAGATGATAATAATAAGATAATCTTTACAAACTGCGTGCTAAAGCCAGTGCAACCCATAAAAAAAAACAAAAGTCACGCGTCTCCTTGACATCCGCATATAAAACTTTTTTCATAATTTGTATTTCAAAATTTAACACTAACAATAATTACGTAAATTAATATAATAATCAATAATAACCAATAAAAAAATACTCTATCTTATTTCTTTAGTTTTTGTGAACAGTTTTTAAAATATTTAAAAGCGTATGACGCCATTTTTCTTGAATAATATTGAAAATTACTGATGCTACGTTCGTATCGTACCTACTGACAAGAGAACGTATTCGTTTTTGAATTTCGTATCCGTGACGGGTACGACACCGTCTTGTTCCGTACGCTACATCTGTATATTATTGATTAATCTGTGGGAGGTGGTAAACAGATATTCATCCTCAGATACAAAAGTAAAGTATAAGTAAATGTAAGGTCATCGTAATCTTAACTCCCAAATGGTTGAATCGATTTCGATTAAAATTCTTGATTTGAAACGTCACTTTTTCGAAAAGGTTAGGTACTCGTATAATAAAATGGCTATATAAACCAAATAGATCAATTTAAAGCCCCAGTAGTACCCCTACCCATGGAGGTAGGGGTCTGGAATCATCACCAAGAGTTCTTTGGCTCGATCCTAGCAAGTTGGACTATTGTCATACTAGCATATGTTCTTTTAAAAAAGAAAACTTTTGCAATAATTAATTTAGCTAACGCAAAATCAGCATCTGTACAGCCATATTGTTTTATCCCACTTTTAAGTACTTAAGCATGTAAATTCGGCGAGTTTCAGTGATGAGTGCCATTACTCAAGAAGCCATAGTTCAAAAGTTAAGAGCAAGACTCAAGTTTTTAATAAGTTCGTTCAAACAGACGCCCCGATCTAATTAATTAAGCAATCATCTTTTATGATACTTCGCCGTAACTTTGTATAAAGACACACATTTGCCAATGGTTGAATTACAATATTACGACGGACATAAAAACTTTTCAAGTGCTTCACTTTGTTACTTGGAGATAAGAAGTTATTTCAGTTAAAAGTTTGCATTGTCAAAACAGTTTATGGTTTTAGAATCGATAGGCATCTTTATATACATTTAACTAGCGTTCGTGCGACTTTTGTGGAAACCCTTGATTAGGTACTTTAAAGGTTATGTCGTCGTCGTTCGTCATCAACCCATATTCGGCGCACTGCTGAGCTCGAGTCTCCTCTCAGAATGAGAGGGGTAAAGCCAATAGTCCACCACGCTGGCCCAATGCGGATTGGCAGACTTCACACACGCAGAGAATTAAGATAATTTTTTCTGGTGTGCAGGTTTCCTCACGATGTTTTCCTTCACCGTTTGAGACACGTGATATTTAATTTCTTAAAATGCACACAACTGAAAAGTTGGAGGTGCATGCCCCGGACCGGATTCGAACTCACACCCTCCGGAATCGGAGGCAGAGGTCATATCCACTGGTTAAAGGTTATGTAGGTTTTGTTTATTGGTTGAGGTATTACCTCAACCAATAATAATAAACTGTCTCAGTCTTTTTTAGAACTTTTAAAGAGAAACAATGGGGATGATCTATCCCGCATTTAATTACATTAATTCCTTTATCCAAAGGTTGTCTGGCAGATATTGCTATAAGCAATAAGACCGTCTTTGCACATACTTGTTTTCTATGTTTTCTTTTGTTTTCTCTGTTGTTGGTTTTGTTTTGTGCAATAAAGTATGAATAAATAAATAAATGATGACCTAGTTGAATATTTTAGTTTAAGAGTTTTGAAAGACTTCCGGGTAAATAAGGTCAATATTAATAGCATTTTTATTCTTTACAAGTTAGCCCTTGGCTGAAACCTCACCTGGTGGTAAGTGATGATGCAATCTAAGGTTGATAACATTTATATAGCCAGGCATTTTATGAAGGCCGAAAGACTTCTAACTACCTATATATAACCATGTTCCATAGGTAAATTATTTGTGCCGCGGTGGATTATAAAGCTAGCAGGTTTCAAGAGTCCAGATACTCAATTTCCCAACATAATCGTAAAGCGTATCTTTTAGCGAGGCACATAGTTCGAAAAGGCGTTGTGTTGCCAAGTTGCTGAAATGGTGACCGCGCACCTGAAGTGTTGGTCGCCCAATCAAACAAGTTCGATTGATGACATCAAGCTGGTAAAGGAGAGCCGCTGGACACTGGACGCTGGACGCTGGAGCCAGCTCAAAACTGTTGGGTGTTTAGAAGTCTTTACATCTACGTCCATCAGCTTATACTTATAATTGTGATGATCGATGAATAAGTATTTTCAAATATTTCAAATATTAAACCAGATTCATTTGTCTAGATACATAAATTCATAGTAAACGCGATGTCGAAACAAAAAAAAAACAATATCACGGTAAGTAAGATGCATTTGATTGTGTTCCGTTGAATACCCTCCGGCCTTATTCTAGAGTTTATCTCTATCTCCTATTTATCTCTTCTCCAATCTCTAAGTAATTAGTAGTAAAACAAAACTACTTTGCCAGACTGCTTTGCACTACAAATATTCTGTACGTCATAAAGATCAGTGTTATTTAAAAAAAAACAATATTTTACGACTTCCAGGTTTTAAAACAATTGCATTAAATTAGGTTCTCATGACAAACTGTAAATCTAAAATATCTTTTGCATAAAAGTGACTCGTACATTACAAGGCATTTTTAGGTTTTATTTGGTTTGGAATATATTCAATGTAATTATTTCTATTAGGTATTGTTTCTGATCACGCGCATTTTAATTCTTAAGAAGACATAAATTACTGCGTCAACACAAATGGAAACAAACCCGGATGTAATTAACAATGCAATATATTATGAAATTATATTATTTGCTATCAATAGTTTGATAAAATATCAATAATCGAATGCATTTAATAGATATAATTATAAAAGTATTATAAAACCTAGTATTTACGTAAAAAAATATAAATAAAAGCTCTTTTTTAAATCTATTACATTTTTTGTTATTTTTTACTTTTTTCAAATATACGCACACGGGGATTGATTGAAAATCATCGATGTTATGAATAATTTACCTATGGGTATATTTAAATCGTACCAAGAGAAAAAATATGTTTTTCAATGCTGTACATCTATAATATAAAAATGAATCGCAAAATGTGTTGGTAAGCGCATAACTCAACAACGCCTGGACCAATTTGGCCAAATCTTTTCTAAAAATGTTCGTTGAAGTTCTAGGATGGTTTTTACGGCGAGAAAAATTCGAATAGTTGCCAGAAAAACCACAAAAATTGCCCTTTTCTTTTTCCCATACAAATGTTTTCTAACTAAACCGTAGTCAATTTGAGCTTTATTGTTATTGTATAAAGTTCATATTAATAATTAGGAAACGGGGTAGGAGTAGGGTAGAGATAGGGTAGGGTAGGGGTTGTGTAGGGGTAGGGTAGTGTAGGGGTTGGATAGGGGTAGGGTACGAGTGGGGCATAGTAGGGTAGGGGTTGGATAGGAGTAGGGTACGCGTAGGGTACGCGTTGGGTAGGGGTGTTGGATAGGGGTAGGGTACGAGTAGGGTATAGTAGGGTAGGGTAGGGGTAGTTGTAAGTTTATATCGAGTTTCACGCGGACGAAGTCGCGGGCGTCCGCTAGTATAAAAATAAAAATGATTACTAAATAGCCGCGAAATTACTCCAAAATCCATTATTTTAAACTGTTAATATGCATAATGTTATGATCTTGATCACGATATCAATAAATTAAGTAATTAAATAGCAGTAAGTAATAAGGTTTTAAAAGTAAACATGATTTCGCAACAAATTAATTAATAATTAAAAAATAAGCTGCTATTTTAAAGCAAGTTAACCCCTTTTTTCTGTTGACAGGCTGCACGATTAAGATCTAATGTGTTGGTAATTGATTATGCACTAATGTTTTTTTAAAGAACGCCCTTACTTTGATCACCTAATAATAGGTAATTCTTCGAAAAAATTAAATTGACAAATTTTTACATTGAATTTTGCACATAACACTAAAATAATATTATAAAGACTATAAAAGGTTCTAATATTTCCGGTCTCTAATAGAGTATGAGTACCTACGTGATCTGAGAAGGTGTTACATGCACTGAGTCCGGTAGGTATAACAAATGCTATACCTACCGGATTTTAATCTAAATTAAAAGTTTAGAGGCTTGGAACCAGATAACGTCGGAGAGTAACGGAACCTTCACTCCTCAACCCCTCTCTCAACGCGCGCTGCGAGCGACCGCGCGAGTCACCGCGTGCTGTTTGGATCGTGCCGCGATGCAAGAACCAGCACATGATGAGCACCGTATGGGTTTGAAACTAGTTGGGCATACTCCGACGTTGTATCAATAATACTCACGATTTTAATTTAAATTTTGTATTAAAATGTAACTTAAGTGGCAAAGAATCTTAAGAAATTTATTTGCAGAAATCACAGAGGGGCACACTATCAATCTCCCCTCAACTTGGTCAAATAACGAAGTTTTTTTAATAAATTAAAGTCTCAACTAAGCGGGCTATTAATGCTTTATTATCGCATCAGTATCGCTAAACGCTACCAGAATAGTGCCGCCGCGTATGATTACATCAACTCGCTATGTAGGTCAATGACGGCATTACGGTTTTGTACACGCGGTTAAGCGATCAGCTGATTTGTGTTTTGTTGTTTATTTTAGTGATAAATGCATTTTTATTATTCCATTAGTAGAACCCTAACCTCTGAGTGTATGAAATAACATAATATTGAATAGAAACATGTGTTTCTTTGCAGAGGTTCATTATTATTAGTGACTAATTTACTTATTTTGCTATCGACGAACCCAAGCGACAACATCACTTAGATCCATTATGTTTACGTTCCAAAACCGGGGCATCTTTGCAGTATTTGAATTTGAAATATGTAGAGGCGCGGATAATAGCAAAATAAATTAATCACTATTGACTTCTAAACTTCATAGTTAAGGAGCGAGACCGATCCAATATCGAAAGGTCAATTCCAGCTTATTACTCTTAACACAATATTTACGACTAATTGGATGACAATGAGAATATTGATCATATTTACGTGTTACATTACAGCACAAAAAAATGGACTTAAAAAAGAAAGTTATCCGAATATAAATCTAATACTCTCTCAGACTCTACTGCCACATTTAAAATGGTGTTTCACTCATTGTTTATATCAATAGGATTGGAATAAATTACACTCTGTGGGTCAAGCGCTCATCACCATTCGATAACTGTAAATCAAAGTCAGTGGGTCCGTGCATATATTAATGATTTAGCAAAAAGTTATAAATTCTCAATAAACTTCTCAGTCTACTGACGCCTAACGGTGCGCCGATATAGTGCATCGTGTTTTATTACTTCGACGACCTCTCTGGTATTGCCATGTCTGTAAATCTATACTAATATTATAAAGCTGAAGAGTTTGTTTGTTTGTTTGATTGATTGAACGCGCTAATCTCAGGAAGTACTGGTCCGATTTGAAATTTTTTTTCAGTGTTAGATAGCCCATTTATCGAGGAAGGCTATAGGCTATATTTTATCCCCGAATTCTTACTGGAACGGGAAACATGCGGGTGAAACCGCGCAGCGTCTACTAGTTATTTAATACTAGCGGACGCCTACTTCGTCCGCGTAAAATTTAGTTTTCACAAATCCTCGTGAATAATGGATTTTTTCGGGATGAAATGTAGCCTATGCGTTAATCCAGAGTAATCTATTCAGCTAAATCGCTTCAGTAGCCGCAGCGTAAATGAGGAACTAACATACACACTTACATACGCCTTTATAATATTAGTGTGATATACAAAAAGCGTACGAATTAATTCATTTTATTCATATTCAATAATAATCTCTAGGTTTAAGAAACAGTAAAAAGAGAACACTAACTTACTGATTTACTTTATAGGTCCTACTAACCCAAGTAGAAATTTCCTCTAGTAGAAAAACCCTTTCATTGTACCTATTCGAGATAAGATTTCCCATAAAATGACATTCGAGCAATAGAGCAAAACACTCCCAATAAGCACTTTATTTACCCCACATGAGAAGTTAAATGTATCATGAAATCTCAATGATACATTTAACCTCTCAAACGGTGCCGTCATAAAATTTTCATAATATAAAACTTTTTAACTCCGATTTCACTTTACGGCTTCCAGTTACCGAAGCACTTAAAAACTTTTTTATATCCCTTATAAGTGAGCAATTGGTTGTAATTGAACCATCGGCATGTGCGTGCAACATTTTAAACATAAAGTCTTAAACTTTGTAGACAACCCTTGAAAGGCCGAGACGGCCTATGTTAAAATCCCGACAATAATAGGTATTTGTATTGCACTTGGTCGGTAACTATGGGCTTTATTATAAGGCTCAAAGTCGATAATTAAATTTCTTTAAACAAACGGCAAACGGACGGCGTTGTATATACCACAGCAACGTTTCAGCAATGGCACTGACGTTAATATTATTAACTTAGATCGATTTACAATTAACCACCATCAACTTCCCATTACTGGACTGAGAATTTTAACTGAAAATTTCATAGGAGAAAGATAAGCTCAAAATCTCGTAGCCCGACTAGGACGCGAACCTAAATCCACATAGGCTAACGAAGCAGTTACAATAATACCCTGGATATAGTCATAGAATATGTATATTCAGGGTATACATCGATGAATATAGTGCGAAAAATGGAAGTTGGAAGGACATTGCAAAATAAATTTGAATATAATTGTTTACTACTTACGAAGACATATTTACAGGATGTTAATTTATTAAATATGTTATTTTAATTGGTGGGAAAAAGGAAGTTGGAAGGCCATTGCAAAATAAATGTAACTTAATTATTAAAAATGAAAAGTATAAACTCAAAAGACGAGAACAAGATGTGAAAGGAAACTGAATAATAAAATACAATCAGAGTCGAAAAAAAATACAAAAGTTGCCTAAAAATAATTATAAATGCCTCATTAGTGCCTTGCTTAGCCTATGTGGCCTCAGATCACGAGTTAATGGGTTCGAGTCCTGGGTCAGGTCAGTCAGAAATTTAACTTTTCGTTCTTCAGTAAAAGTGACACACACTCAGGAATGTACCCCTGCGCCTCGGACGGCAAGCCGTCAGTCGCGGTTATTATAATGATACTTAAGCTAATGTTACTCATTTCAAGCACGAAAGCATGCTACTATTGAGCAGTTGCTACTTATTAGCATGTGTATCGCAACATTGCTAATACTGAGCATGCTTATTTCGAGCTTGCTCAAGAATTAACAGTCGTGCGATTTATGAGCATGCTACTAGCTGCGCGGGTGGAAGGGGGGCGTGCTTTTAGCGCGTCTGAACAGGTTTGCTTATTGAGTATGCTTGTCGATCAGCATTGCTATTTTGTATTCTTTTCACCTTCATCTCTCCCTATCTAACACAATACTATAGACAGAGAGCGATAGATACAAATTAGCATATGTAATTGGAATGTTTGCTTAGAGCATACTTATTCAGGAGCATCAGTGCCCTAAAAGTTATATTCTTAGTGCTTATTAAATACAGATTTTTCCAGTTTGCTTAATTTTAGTACTAGTGTATAACATGATCGACAACCTTATGAACGTAACGGAGGAGCATACTTAAAAATAGCATGCTTATTGCTAGCAAATGTATGATAATCATGCCCGTATGGAGCATACTTAATAGCACGTTTTTAGCATGCTATTTTAGAGCATGTGAAACAGTACCTTTACTCGTGAATAGTCAAAACGTTATCGCCCTGAGCCCTCCAATCTGCATTAGAGTAGTGTGGTGAGTTTAAACTCTATACAAAGAGGCCCTATACCTGTTAAAATAGGCTGATAACGAAGATGAACCTTTAATTTAAATTAACATTTTGAAGAAACCAATCAATACAACAATAAAAATCACCGTCTATCAATTAGAAAATAAATAGGTATACTTGACAATGACATTCTCAAATAACCATTATACCTAATCATGAATACTTAGTTCATTACCAGTCACGCGTCGGCGCTTTCCTTAATTTCCATCAAGGGCGAATTCTGCGAAGGCTTTGTTCTACAACCTTTTTGACGTACCGCGGAAGACATGCTCGAATAGGCTCATTGTTTTTATAATTTTATCTGAGTGACTCCGTTGAGAAACCTGGCTTATTAAAAAATATTCTCTTGTCTATTGCATCTATTACATTTAATTGTTTTATAATGAATCACGTAGTGGCTTCCATAAAATATATATTATTATTTATTATAAATATGTAAATTATTTTAAACTGATCTCGTGAGCCCATGATGTTAAACGTGAACTCACTCGAGCGTTGCTAGGTTTTTTTTAATTCTTTACAAGTTCTTTACCCTTGACGACAATCTCACCTGATGATAAGTGATGATGCAATCTAAGACGAAAGCGGGCTAACTTGTTCGACGGAGGATGAAAATCCACACCCCTTTCGGTTTCTACACGACATCGTACCGGAACGCTAAATCGCTTGGCGGTAGTCCTAGCCACGGCCGAAGCCTCCCACTAGCCAGACCTGGACCAATTAAGAAAACCTAGAAAACGTTTTTTTTCCGAAAAAAAAATCCGCGTGTTTGTAACGAATGCGAGCCCTTGCTATAATATAGGTACATTTCGAATGAGAAAATACGTAAAGTCTGCGGTAGTCTCACGGAATTCTAAATCAGAATAACGCATTATTATTCATAATTACTAAAAGACAGTAAATTGTTGATGATAATAATTACTATTTTCAAAATTTTCAAGTCATTTAGCAACTTTTAATCAGTATAGGTACAGGAAATTGGTAAAGTAGATACTTGTCACAGTATTGCTAAAACACGATTTAGCATTGATTGCTAATTAACACTTTTAACACGTCTTTTCTAACTGAATACAAGTAGTTTAAACGGAAGTTCAATAAGAACAATTTATGAGATTTATTTTTCTATTATGAAAAGATGACTTAATTCAAACGGCAAAGCTACCCAGACATGAAAAAGTCCGTAAAGGAGATGGTTCAAAATTGTATGGAGCCCAGGATCAGTCATTGTAATAGCGGAAATAAAAGAATATATTTTATAAACTATTTTCGATTATACAAATCTACGAATTTACTTTAATTCTTTCAAAATAATATTCATTCTCTCCCAAGAAATGCAACACTAATAGCGGTAATAGTGGCGGATTGATGACGTTTTCAATGCAGTAGTCGATTTGACGTTTGCTGTCAGTTGTCATGTCATAGTTGCTTTAAGGGCGCCATCTTGATTTAACTCAAACACCTGGGTTTTAATTCTATTTATTTCTTTTTATTTAGTTAGATTTATTCCCTTATTTAGATTTTAATAAAATCCTTGTATTTTTAAATTTTAATGATACGGGGTACAAGAGTGGAATTGAAATGAATAATTTCCTTCCACTGAGATACCGATATATTCTCAGAAAATATTATCTCTACAATGAGTAAAGAAAGAAACTCCTAAATGATTCTCTGCGACATATTGTTGCTTGTCTGTCGGTGTTCTACAGGATTTATTTCGGAGAGCGCGCCAAGGAACTTTTCGATCTAGTTCCTCTCTTCACCTTCTTTTTACCATAGAACTGCTAGGCATCGCAGAGGTCTGCATCAATACGTAGTTGATGTCCCTTGGACGCGTACGAAGCGTTTCGGTTCTTTGTTCCTAATTCGCACTACGAATGGAATGCCCTTCCAGCTTCCGTTTTCCCTACCACCAACAACATGAGTATATTCAAGTCATGAGTGAATAGGCCGAGTAACATTATACCATATTTTATCCCCGTATTCCCACGGGAACGGGAACTATGCGCGGGAAACTGCTACTATTAAATATATTTTGTGTGTTATACAAATGTTTTTTTAACATAACGGTAAACATTGTGTACGAAGCCTTAGAATGAAAATAAATATTTCTTTCAACGATCTATATTTGGTATGATAGAAAAACATGGGCGAATAATGGGTGCCATAAAAAATACCTTTCAAATATTTTATTTTTAGAATATCCGCTTGTTAAAATTAACGTTACTAGATACCTTAAATAAATTGCCGCCGAATATTTATGTTCTTTATATTATTGAAGTAAGTGGACAGTCATAACTTGAACTATTCATCATTAGGTATTAAGGCCTACCTGTAAGGACAGAGGTATACTGTTTTCAATAAATAAATGAAATTAACGTAAAATTGTTATTCTATTTTGAGCTCCATTAGAGGTCCAGGGATCGCTCTTTTTAGTAGTTCAGACTACGCTGTTTTTTTGGTTTTTGAGTTGGTATTTATTGATTATAAAATGATCGCGATATTAAATATTATTGTTAAGGATCGACGGCTTAACAAAATTTTAGAAGAAAGAAAAGTTAGTGTTTCATAGGCTAACTCAGGACTCAATCCCAGGACCTCATTAGCCAGAGCCATAATACAAGTTATTCACTGGCTAAGGCAAAGGGCTAATGTTTTGAAACTTGACTTCTTCATTAAGTAATTTTGACAAAAGCAAAGATGCAGATTAAATGTATATTTTTTTTATACATTAAACATCAAAATCTTTAGGAGCCTTATTCCATGTACTTTACGAAATTAATATAGTTTATATTTTTGATATGTCAACTACCTTAATAAGAAAATTCTCAGTTATCCAAGTTTCCTTACGATGTTTTTCCTTCACCGTTTGAAACACGTTTCAATTTCTTAAATTGCACGTATCTGAAAAGTTGGAGGTGCATTACCTCGGGCCGGATTCGAACTTATGCCCTCCGAAATTGGAGGCAGAGGTCATATTCACTGGGCTATCACGACTAATGTTAACGGTCAGAAATTTATGACAAACTTGACTTCTTCAGCAATTTTGACAAAACAAAGCTGCAGATGATCAAATTGTTTGTTAATTTTTTTTTTTTATTACTCTCCTTGATTAAATCGATTGATGTCTAACTCTAGACATCATCAAGAAATTTAATGAAAATTTTGATTGTATACGGGGTCCCTATTTCATAGTTTCTGTTGACACCCTTTAAGTACGGATCTCTAAAACAACGCAAGTCAAGCACCGCTCATTCGCCTTTGTACAAATAAATTCAAAGAATCCGTCACTCAAGACGTCAACAAAAAGTATAATTTTTTGTAAGAAAATTTTCCACAAGTGTTTCTTTTATCTAACTCTAAAAAAGAGGCTGTTCTTCAGTACTAGGTAGATGAGACGTAGACAGTACAATTTAGTTTTAGTCTTAGACGTCATTTACTTTGCTCTGTAAAATATATAGAACTTGTTTCTGGCTGCAGTATTACTTGCAAGAAGAAGAAAGTACTATAATGTAGGCATGTATTCTAACCATGCTAATTGGTTTCAGTACAGCATTATACCGGAACAATAAATAGCTTGGCGGCACGTCTTTACCAGTTGGGGTGGTAACTAGCCAAGACCACTAGACCAAACCGAAGTCAATTTAGTAAAATCAAATTCAATATTTGTTATTTCTTGACGCGAGGCGGAATTCGAATCAGAGAAAAAGAATCCGCTTCTACTTCTCTCTCTGGTACTTTTAGTAACATTCATAAATGTAATTAAAAAAAACTACAATTATATATAGATACATCCTTAACACTAAGCATGTACTTTTAGAAAAGGGGCTCTCTCTGGGGCCTTACTTCTTTCCTATAATATTTAAATGACATTCGACGTACCTAATATTACGAATTTTCGCAAATTTACCTATGCGTGCTAATATCCTAAGTGGTTCTAGGGGGAATCTCTAGATCTACTGAACCGATTTTGAAAATGCCTTTACCGCTAGAAAGTACGTTATTTGTGAGTGTTATAAACTATATTTTATCCCCGTAAAATGTAAACCGCATGTGTGTTTTTTGTATAATACAAAATGGTTGACCTGATATTAAGTGGGCAAAATATGTATAATCCACTTCATATAATGAGCTGTCTTTGCCTCATATGTCTGTTAACCATAATCTTCAGAACGAAACATGGCAATGATGAAGCCATGAAGCAGAAAGGCAGACATAACCATGGCTGTAATACTTCCTCGCACGAACTCAGGTAATAAAAAAAAATATGGCAGTAGTCAGTCGTAAGTTATATTATTTCAGACTTCGACAACAACCTCATTACTAGAAAAGCCCTTATGTTGAGAAGTTACAATATCTAAGGATCGTTGTCTCAAATGCTTTCGAAGGAATAGCAAGAATATTTGCATAGGCACTAGACGTAGACATAATAATAATATTATCACGAGTTGGTTTTCACAGTAACTTCAACTCAACTACGTTAATTTAGTTTTCTTAACGAGCTACATCTTAAAGGATTTTCATCCATGTTTATTCAAAATATGCGAAATTTTACGAGCTTCTCCAAGCTCCTGTTGGATGAACGGCTGAAAGCGTAATGCTTCGTTAATTGTTTTGCCGTAAAGTAGGTAAACGCTCTTACTTAAAAATATTAAGTAATTTCTGAATTACTTTGTTTTATTAGTTAACTACAAGTAGGTATTTTTCAATTTAAAACCGAATTTTGTTTATAATTAGCACTTTGGTTGGTCACCTACATACTCGTATTACAGGCCGCGCATAAATATTTTTTTATTTTGCCAGGATAATTTCAAACTGCTATAGGCGCGATTTTTCTTACGGTTTTAACCAATTAAATGAGACTGCGGGCTAATTATTGTAAATAGATTTTGTCTTTTTTGGGGGGGAAATCCTCATAGAGACTCGGTATAGGGAGGTAAGAAGATTATATAAGAATCCTACAACCCCACGGTATTCTGTATCATCACCTGTAGGGCTATTCTGTAACGATGTTTTATACATCTCTAAAGTGCTAGTTCCGAATTCACCTTTCTCTTTGTTTAACACGATACAATAGAAAGAGAACGATAGAGATAATCTCGAAACTGGCACTTGCGAGTCCTACAGAACATCGTAACAGAATAGACAATCGCCAGTGGCTCCGGCATAAGCAAGCTTTCTTCTAGGATTGTAGGGTTGGGGGAACTCATCGAAAAACGTCAACCAATTAAAGGACGTAAGATAAGGTAATGTAAGGTAACAGAGAAGATTGATTCAGTCTAGCAGCCTAGCGTACTCAACCAAGTAATGAACTAATCAACTAGTGATTAACCAATCTTATATTAGAACCAAATTCAGCGTGGTGCAAACAAAATCTCAAACAAAGGTGAGTGCTGATGCTAGTTCTATAAGACAGCAACTCTTGTTCAATGTAGTCTTATGTAAAGCGAGAGTGCTTAGGGCAGATCCCTTCCCTGGGGCCTCAGCCCTCACTCCATTTGCATTATTGACTGGCAAAATATGAAGAAGGGGCTCGCAACTTGATATCTACTAATGGCGGTGATTAATTAATTGTGAAATTGCTGGAAATAAAATGAATCGATATTTTAGTTTTGTCTGATTTTCTAAAAGATTGCAAGGATAATACCTTTAAATTTTAATTCATTTAAATTCAATTAATAAAACACTAAAAAATGATTTTGATAAATTTAATTACGAATTTAATACAACACTGAAAATTTTTGATATGTTTTCAAAGCTTTAAGAAGTCAGAATTCAAAATTACATAGCTCGGCAAAGGACTCAAATCCAGAACCACAACATCCGAAATAACATATGCTAACCACTGGATCAACGAAAATAGTTTAAGAATAATTAAAAACATTGCAATCAACAATTTTTGAAAATGCAGTTATTAAATTTTTTTGCAAATTTCATATCAGTTCAATCTACATCACGATTTCGTTGTGTGGAATCATTAAAAACAAGAATCTGAACCATCTGGTAATAAAATTGTTTGTATTTTGCATTAAAGTTATAATAATCGGAGAGCTGGTAGACATTTTTGGGTAGGTAAATAAGCAAGCTAAAAACTTGTTCCATAATTACCTCTCCCGTACTACTTTAATATAAAACTGGAGACCTGGTTGTGGCTATACTCTTCAGACTTTAGGACGAAGAAAACATCCTTGATGAAATTTTTATAATTTTAGATTAAACATTTGTAAATATTATTCTAGTCGGGTCTTTGAATTTGCAGATGCTTGCAAAACTAATGCATAAAGCTTAAAATCCAACTTACTTAAAATCCGACTTACTAATTTATTTATTTTTAGGTAAAAAAATCAAATTGCATTAAGGATATTAAAAAAAGGCCATCCGGGTGTCTAGTTCTGTGTAGGGAGTATTTATGTACGGGGCAAGCTTTTAGCATGCCTCAAATATATGCCCCAAAAAATGGCCACCAGCTCTCAGAGTATAATAGCTCGAGTTAATGTTAGAGTAAATGGCTCTCATTGAAGATCGTACCTGCATATTGGGAAACAATGTCTCAAGGCCCATTTGAACGGTTAGCAAATGCGTTGTGAGAAGGTACCTACTCAATGCCGTATGGGTCAATATTGATGACTTGCAAGATAAATATAATGTTTACTTATTTATTACATACAAAGTATATTATACTGGCTGGTGGGAGGCTTCGGCCGTGGCTAGTTACCACCCTACAGGCAAAGACGTAACGCCAAGCGATTTAGCATTCCGGTACAATGTCGTGTAGAAACCGAAAAAATTGTGGATTGTCTTCCTACTCCTAACAAGTTAGCCCGCTTCCATCTTAGACTGCATCATCACTTACCACCAGGTGAAATTGTGGTCAAAGGCTAACTTGTAAAGAATAAAAAAAATACTGCCAATATCTTTTAGTTGGTGTTAAAATAATGAGAGAGAGTTATAAAAAAATTGCACACACCCCACAGTTTCACCCGCGTAGTTCACGTTCCCGTGGGAATACGAGGATGTTATGTTACTCGGTAATGATGTAGCTTTTTTTGGTAACATAATTTTCCATAATTGGTTCAGTAGATTCAGAAATTATACAAACTCACAAACTTTACGTATTTATAATATTAGTATATACTAAAGTCGCACTTGAAACTTTGAGCATTATTGCACATTGTTAGATATTTTGAAAATTTTTATTGTAGGGCATTATACAATCGATACTGAAGCCTAAAATATTTTTTTCGATTTCTTGTCTGTCTGTCCCTTTTTTTTTGTTGACCGATCATAACGTTGAAACTACTGAATGAATTCAAATGAAAATTGGCACAGTTTAAGACCATAATACGGAGAAGGTTATAGGATACTTTTTACAGCGAAAATAAAATCAGGAGAGGACTTTTCATACAAACTTTCAACCCCTATTTCACCATTGGGGTTGAAAGTTTGTATGAAAAGTCCTCAATATATCAAAGTAACACTATTATTCCATGTAATAGTTACTTTACTCGTAACTATAATATTGTAATTTTCAAAAATCTGAGAAAGTTTAACGGGATTATTAACCCGCACAATATATCAAAGTAACACTATTGTTCCATGTAATACTTTACCTAACAAGTTTCTTAAGCAACCCGGGAGCAAGTTACAAGCAACTAATTAATATTAACATCACTAACTTAGTTCGTACTAGTTTTAAAGCTACGAAAGTACCCGCAAGGCGTATTAGAGCTCGCTTTGGTACCGCGATATTGTAAACATCGGAATTCTTTACTAGGAAATTGTTTTTAATTTATTATTAAACATAAACTATGCACGAAATTTAAATGCTCTTATAATGTGAACCGAAATTCCTTTGGCTACCGAGGGAGGGTCTTATTATAAAACCGCAACATTGTATAGGTACAATATCTCCTTCAATTCTACACCGTACAAATATCTTCTTCTATCTATCGTTTTCATCATCATCATCATCATCATCGACCCATATTCGACTCACTACTAAGCACGGGTGTCCTCTCAGAATGAAAGGGGCTAGGCCAAATAGTGCACCACGCTGGCCTAATGCGGATTGGTCTACTTTACACACGCAGAGAATGAAGAAAATTCTCTGGTATGCAGGTTTCCTCACGATGATTTGCTTCACCGATTTGAGACTCGTGATATTTAATTTCTTAAAATGCACACAACTGAAAAGTTGGAGGTGCATGCCCCGGACCAGATCAAACCTACGCCCTCCGGATCCAGAGGCAGAGGTCATATCTACTGGGTTATCATGGCTCAACTCAATATAAATATAAATAAAGTAGAAGTGTCTGTAACTTCACAACTCAAAGCTTGTAGTTACACGATTCTAAAACACAAGAAAAGCCTTTTTTTTAATTATTGTCTGTCTGTCTGGCTGTTTTTCGGGCTAATCTCTGGAACACTCACTTCACTGGAAAATAGAGGTTACTGAAAAATAAGAAGGCTACTTTTATACCAATATTATAAAGCTAAAGAGTTTGTTTGTTTGGTTGAACGCGCTAATCTCAGGAACTACTAAACATATTTGATTTTTTTTTTCAGTTAGATAGCCCATTTACCGAGGAAGGCTATAGGTTATATATTATCACGCTGAGACCAATAGGAGTGGAGCATCAATGAAGAATGTTTCAAAATCGGGGGATTTTTTCCTACTCGTATTATGAGAGCTTACCCCGCGTGAGCTGCGTAAACGGTTAAAGTTTCACAAAAATCATGTATGACAGAACGGTTTCCCTATTAAAAGTTCTAAAAAAAAAATCCGTGACAGTTCCCGCGGGATCTGTGAAAAACTGAAATCCACGCGGACGAAGTCGCGGGCGTCCGCTAGTACTTATCTCATAAAATTATTTACGTCAATGTTAATTCACTTTGGTAAGGAGGTCGTCGGCCATGGCTATTCAAAAATAAAGTTAACCTAATGAAATATTCAGATATCTATTGCGTAACTCTCCATACCTAACAGTACACACATACTCGTTACCAATAGCAAAAACCTTAAGATGTCAGGCTACACCTTTGGTCTGTCTGTGTTTGTATATTATGTACAGACCCGGGATTCGAACCCTGTATCCTCATTGTCCGTAGCTGAACTAGTTAACCACGGGACCAATATGGCAGTTATTGGGATATTTCTTACAAGAAAAATTTTAATAACAGCCAGGAGTTGGGAAGCTGGCGGTGTTGGTTCACGCCCTTTTTTAAAGAAATAAAGAAATTAGGAAAGAAAAAACAAATTGTTTATTTGACACACACAGAGAAGACACCAAGAAACAGTAATTAAAACTAAGTAACTAAAATGAACAGATAAAAAATAATGAACATTTCTTACAGTTTTTATATACATGTAAACAAAGCAACGGTAAAGATGTAGTAGTGATAAACAAGTAATTCCCAAAGCGTGCACAACACGTGATTAGAAAGGAAACCCGTTTAAGTGCAATTAGCATTATGGCAGGTTGCCGCGTATCTGTGAATAATGCGAGTAAGTTCAGATAGACATGTATTTCACTAATTGAAAATTGAAAGAAAGAAAGAAAATTTTATTTATTTTACACACACAAACAATAAAGAGAAAACACCAAAAACACTAATTAAAATAAAGTTACTAAAATAAATAAAAATAAAAAAATATATAAAGATGATGTGTGTTGTACCAAAATGGTCTCAACTTAGCAGAAGAGCAAGGCCAGGAGCCAAAATTGGAACACTACATCAAAGTATGCCAAATTTAAATTGGTTGCTTTGTAATCTTATTGTGTTAATTAGTAAAAATGAAAGTTTTATTTTTGAAAACTCTTTTTAAAAAAATAGTTTATGAACTATTTAATTTTAGGGTGTATACTGTATACCCTAAAATACCCTACCCCTGTGTAGTAGGAACACTGTATTCTTCAGACAGTGTAATATTCTAGGGTTAATTATATTCTCGTTATAAATCGATTCACCATTATTAATGGAATGTTAGTCTGTCTGATAGTCTTGTCACTTACGTGGTCTCTTTTGTTGTTAAGTGATGATTTAACCTAAATTTTCAAGTGGTCAACACTTGGAAGAGGAAATTTATTGGTACATACAACACTAGCGGACGCCGCACGGCTTAACCGCGTGGTTCCCATTTCCGTAGAAATACTGGGATAATATATATCGTATAGCCTTTCTTGATAAATGAGCTATCTAACATTGAAATAATTTTTTAAATCGGACCAGTAGTTCCTGAGATTAGCGCGTTTAATTAAACAAATATAATCATCAGTATAATCATATCATAATATTACTATGAATATTGAATAAAAATACATAAAAAATGAAAGATGTTTCTATGCTTTATTCCCGAAACTGCTCAAGGTATGCCTTTGCCTATATGATTGTTTTGAGTCACTATCCTGTACCACACTTGAATGGAAGAAATATTTTCTTCTTCCTAGACTTTTTTCGCACTTGGTCAAGATGTTAACCGTTATGAGTACTGCCATATATTTTCAATATGACTAATATGTCCTTTATCCTTTTAGTTGTAATGGCTTATAGTCAACGGGTTCAAGTTAGACATTCCGAGGCTTAAATTAAGAAAATATAAAATGCTACGCCAAATAAATAATAATTTATTGTTAACCTTATCAACTAGAAAATTATTTTCTCTTGCCTTAAAAGCACATTAGATGAAGAATTTCGAGAGCGGTATAAAAAATAATCACTATATAAAAGAAATGGCAAATATCACACATTCGATAATTATTATAGCCTATAAATTACGTGCTAAGAGATACGGAATAGATTCCTAAAAGATTTCAGGAAAACCCAAAGATGGCGTGATGGCTTAAGATGTTAAGAACCCACTTCACGTTCGTACTATTTAGACAGAGACGAGATCGTGTCATATGAAGGATGTAAGCTGTCACTTGAACAGGATTTCGTAATACTAATCAATGGATTATTTTTCCTGTTTCCACTGCGAACATTCAACCCATAGATTTGCCTTGAAAAAGAATCTTTGAGGATAAAAGTTACTAGAACATGTGGAGAAAACAATGCGGTAAAAGATTACTCACACTAATAATAAAATCAAGGAACCTACATGAGGGTAAATTACTTCGTAACGTAACGCGTTACGGCGCCACTCTGTCTGACTTTCTTTTCCCTCACGCTTAAATCAGCAGGTTTAAGTTATCACATAATATGTCGAACGGTCCGAGACGCACATCTTTATTTTCGAAGTGATAACTTCTTATAGGAGGGTAAGCCGCTTCGTAACGTAACGCGTTACGGCGCCACTCTGTCTGACTTTCCTTTCTCTTACGCTTGGCAACAGGTTTAATTTATCACGTCTGTCGTGCGCCCGAGAAGCACACGTTTACCCGACTGCAAAGTAGGGGCAATCTAATTGCTTTCTACACTTCTGGTTAGACACACTTCAGTATATTTATACTTTTTTGGAGTCGGGTGTTTTTATTTTTTATAATTTATTTATTTATTTTAATATTACCTATGTGGTGAACCTGGATGGATATTGAAGTCGTGGTGGTGGTAATTGGCGGGCTTAGGGTGATCATGTTACATTCATTAACGACCACTATGTGGTGTTAATGTTAATGATCGAGACCGACGATTTAACGTGCTTTCCGATGCACGGGAGTCTACTACCACCAACTTCCTAACTCCGGGAGGAGAATCATAACTGAAAATTTCTGACCCAGGATTCGAACCCAGGATCTCGTCATCCGAAGCCACATAGGACAACGAGGCATTCGATACTATATAAGTTACTTAATTCAAAGACAAACAAAGTTATGTTAAATCACCCTCAATGTTTACGTAATATTATTACAATCGCGAGTTGTGTTTATAATAGTTTAAGTTTAACTTTAACCTAAGCTTTGATGTAAACAAAACAGTTCCTAATATTATAGTCAACTCACACTTGTCTAGTTCAACTACCTCTTTGGTTAACATAACATAATATGGCTTCGAATCACAAGTTTCTGGGTTTGAAAACTGGGTCGAAACCTTTAAAATAATACCCTTTGGTTTTTGATTGGTTTTGAGTTGGGAAGTTGATGGTGTTACATGCCTCGGAGAGCACGGTAACCCACCAGTCCCGGTCATAATCATCAGCATACAATCATCATCGTCATCATATCAGTCCACTGCAGGACATAGGCCTTTTGCAGGGTCTTCCAAACATCACGATACTGAGCCACCTGCATCCAGCGAATCCCTGCGACTCGCTTGATGTCTCAGTCCACCTGATGGGGGACCAACACAGCGCTAGGGTGATAATGTCAAATTAACAGCATACAATATTGGCTGTTAATTTAATATTACCACCCTAATCCCGCAAACTCGCATTGAAGCAGTGTGGTGGGTCAAAGTAAAATAATTAATTAAATTATGTTAAAATAGGCCGATATGTTATGAGACACGCTTAGCATAATTGGCTGTTTCAGAAATTAGAACTTTTAATCTTTTCTTCCACTTGATCATCATTATCAACCCCATATTCGGCGTACTGCTGAGCTCGAGTCTCCTCTCAGAATGAGAGGGGTTAGGCCAATAGTCCACCATGCTGGCCCAACAAATACAAAACTTAGCAAAATGGTAAACTTTAAACTATAATAGACTACTTTTGCTCCCGGTTCCATCTTTGTGTATCCCATCCCCGTGGGGATGTTGGTATAAAAAATAGCCTAAATTGCAGACTGTATATTTTATGCTAAATTTTCCACCACATTCATCAGCAGTTTTGGGATTTTATAAATGGTGTAACTAAACCATACCGCGTAGTTGCCGTTCCCGTAGGAATACGGGGATAAAATATAGCCTATCGCACCCGGGGATAGAGTAGCTTCCCAACAGTGAAAGAATTTTTCAGTAGTTTTGAAGCCTAATCAACGCAAACAAAGAAATGTTTCCTCTTTATAGTATTAAGTATAGATATTACCTACTATTATGTGAATATAATAGTCAAGGAGACTGCAGCAAATAGGGATGATGACAGTTTTTTAAATTGTATATAAATTAAGAGTACACTAATAGTAAAGCAATTTTGTAAAAGGAACAGGGTATCTGCGATCATTACTTTCGGAGCTACAGGGATTTAAAGAGTCAGATTTGCGGCGCTGCCGCGGATCCCTGAAAAACGCCCCATACAAAATGGCTCGAAAAAATGACGTCATAGGCAATGTAATGATCGTCAGATTTGTATGCGCGTTCAAACAAAATTACTAATATCTTTGTTATTTGGGCGTTATCTTTATAGTTCATATATTAAAAAATGTCACATTTAATGTAAGGAAGCTAAAACTGTATGAATTTTCATCTAATTACGATAAAAAAAATTTAATAGTTTTTGAAATTTTATAATTTGATTTATTTTGCAAATATCCAGACAATATTTGCTTTTTATGTATAAATTAGTTAACATTGATCCTATTTACCCGAATTTATCATAAAAATCAATATATTCAAACCTAGTCATCATCCCCATTATCGATTGCCACAAGCATTCAGAGATGCACACACGTCCTAAAAATTAGGAGCACTGTGAGCCTTTGAAGCTAATGTTAATATATGTCTTATAGATAGGTAGATAGCTGCCTTGTAGTTCCAACAGCCTTTGTTGCTTCGAATGATGAGATTCTAGGTTCAACTCCTGAGTCAGGCTAAGAGTTGTCGATCTTTTCTTTCTTTCAAAAATTCTCAATGGTCGGATTTGAAAACTATCACCGTGCCTCACAGAGCATGTTAAACCAATGGTCTCAGTCACTATTATTAATATTTATACTAGAGCTCTGCTCGATATGACTGTTTACCAACAAACAAATTAAAAATGAGGGTATAAATCGCTAGTCATTTTACACCTAATAATAACTATAATTGAGCCCAGATTGAGAACAATTGATTGTGTGGGTTCGAATCCGGCCCGGGGCATGCACCTCCAATTTTTCAGTTTCTCGTGTCTCAAACAGTGAAGAAAAATATCGTGAGGAAACCTGCATACCAGAGAATTTTCTTAATTCTCTGCGTGTGTGAAGTCTGCCAATCCGCATTGGGCCAGCGTGGTGGACTATAAGCCTAATCCCTCCCATTCTAAGAGGAGACTCGAACTGTGAGCCGAATATGGGTTGATAACCGTAATAATTATAATTAAATAATTATAATTAAAAAAATCGATAAATTTTGAAAGACATTTTAAATATAAACAATACATAATTTAAAATAAATAAGTTATGAAATGACATACATTTTCTACTTTCATTTCTAATTTGTTTGTTGTTAAACAATACACATTTAGTATGGCTGTATAGACATTAGTTCAACAGGCGGGGATGGGAACCTAAAACCTTTCGGATTGAATTCTATTGAGAAGCTAATGACAAATTAAATGAAAGTGAAAATCATAAAAATACTCTCAAAATTAACTAAACTTAGCCAAAACTTTAAAAATCAATAATTGAAAGTCGCTTTTTTAGGTAAAAGGCAGACATCAAACAGTTCAACAAACCTTACAAAAACAAATAGATATTAGAATTTAGAAATAACCATCATAAATTAACATATAAAATAGCGATAAATAAATATAATTTGCCATAAATTAATACGTGATAACCGCATATATTTTATTTATGAATTCCTATAGATAATTATTTCTTACTTTTTATTAAAATAAAAATGAAAACAATAACATAGAAAAATAATAATGTGAATTAAAAATAAAAATAATAAAAACTCACATTCAATAATCCGATGAAAAAAATCCTTTACTTAGATTCCACTTTGCATCATTTCACTTAACCACATAAAAAAAACAAAAAACCGAAAATTAAAATAAAACTTTAAAATTAGAACACCGGCATTTAAAATGCGTTTGCCCGCGAACGTTACATATGGTTGGTGGACGGTAAATGACCATAGAGCCTGTACCACCTGAACGCATCTTAGCGTTCCGTAGCCTAACAAAAAAAACAACGGAAAAACCCTACAAAGGAATATATACTCTACAACATCTACTCCAAGTATTATATTAGCTTTACAATAATTAAAACGCGTCATGCTTGGCAGGACTGTACAAGGAATCGTTAATCACACGTAAATAAATAGAACCGTGTCACAGTAGAACTTGAAAACTGACTTATTACTTAATTTAATGAATTCATAGTTAGTTTTTTAGCTACTTTAATGAAACAAAAGAAGTCAATTATTGTGACGTCATATGCCCAAAAACTCGCAGTTGAGTGTGTGCATAAAAATTAAATAGTCAGAATCAGAATTAACATCATTATTGTGATTGTTACAGAGTGAAAGAAGATGGTCCATTTCAGGTCCACTCTCACCAAAATTTATAAAATACAAGAATTTTATTAAAATCTAAATAAGTGAATAAATCTAACTTAATAAAAATAAATAAATAAAATTAAAACCCAAGTTTTTGAGTTATACAGTAGATAGTGTTTGTTGCTTTTCAATCGAAACCTGTCCGGAGCAAAAGTAACCAATAGATTGCTCAATAACCTCCACTATCTTTCATTTTAGCCTTCTTATAATGAGGTATGCGCGGTGCTTTTACAAAACGGAGGTCCTGGGTTCGATCTCCGGCTGGGCCGATTAAGGTAATTAGTCCAAATCTGAGGCTGGCGGGAGGCTTCGGCCGTAGTTGGTTACCACTCTACCGCCAAGTGATTTAGACCGGTACGATTGCATCATCACTTACCATCAGATGAGATTGTAGTTAAGGGCTAACTTATAATAATGAATAAAAAGGTAGGTGTGACTGCAGCAGGCTCTCGGTCTATTAGTTAAATAACTATTTTAAACCTAAATATAACAGCCAGAAGTTCCAACATTGTCTTCAGTTTTATCTTTATGGCTCGTTTTATTTCTCTTTACACTTAAAACGTGTCGTAAACACAATACTCTTTACTGTTGAAAACGAAATAAAAATATTATTTCTAACGTGCAATAGAATATTATGTTAAAATAAAAGAATTAATATTCTGTCTCACGTACACGTGAGATCATTTTAATAAATATTAAAAAAAACTGTTGTTTACTCTCTAGCAAACAAAAGTACTCTATAGTTCAGGGTTACATACAGCAGGTGTGGCAGAGACATTTTTAAGCATATTTATCAGTAGTAGACGCTGCGCGGTTTCATCCGCGTGGTTCACGTACCCGTAGGAATACGGAGATTAATTATAACCTATAGCCTTCCTCGATAAATGGGCTATCTAGCACTGAAATAATTTTTCAAATCAGACCAGTAGTTCCTGAGATTAGCGCGTTCAATAAAACAAACACAACAAAAAACTCTTTATAATATTAGTATAGAAAACTTTTTTTATTAATACGACCAATATTCCCATTCCCCTCCAACTAGTCGGGAAAGACTGTGTTAGGAGTGGGTACGACAATAGTCCAACGGAGCGGGGATCGAACCACCACCCCTCGGTGAGAAGTCCGACCGCTCTTACCGTTGAGCTATTGAGGTTTAACATTATGGTCCAGAATTCCATGCACCTAATCTTCGTAATGCCATTTTATTATAGAACATAGAGAAGATATTCAATGTCCTTTGTTTATTTATTAAAATTTTATTATTGAATTATATTAATAAATTATTTTATCAGATCACGAGTTTCGAAGGTTCGAGAACTGTCTCGAGCTGAGACACGGTTATTTTTCTTTTAACAATTTTTTAGTAAAAAATAGCCCACAGCTGGGAAGATGGTGGTGTTATGGGTGCACTCCCTTGCGTCGAAGAGCAGCCCCTGCATTCTGTAAACTTACAGCGATGTAACATCGCTCATTTCCATGGCAACTTCGTTATTAGTCATATTTTAGTTTTGGCATCCCATAGAAATAAAGTTCAAATTCTAATAAACTTCTTATAGGCGAATACTACATCGACGAATATAAAATAGCAGAATCACACCCCTGGTAAGACATCGGTTATTATTATCGTTAATATCTTATAGTAATCGTAAAATTGTTTAACATTATCAGCTTGGCAAGTTTGGCAAGTTGATGACGCTCATGATATGCGGGCGACGGAAGAGGAAACACTCCGCGGGTATGAGGTCGTGCACGCAGGACAGAGGGATCGACTGACCGGGTATGAAGTGGTGCGCGCGGGGCATCGCTACCGCCAGCCCGCGCGGACTATTGGTAGTGTTACGAACGAATTTGCCAAGCTATAAGCCCGCCAACCCGGATTGAAGCTGCATGGTGGGTATAAGCTCGATATGCCCTCTTTTATGAAAAGCCTGAGATTGATCCAAGCGGTTAAAATGATTCTATATGTTTATGCTTACCCGTAAAAACAATAAAACGATTTTGACGATTTTGACGACCTCCGTGGCGCAATGGTATGCGCGGTGGATTTACAAGACGGAGATCCTGGGTTCGATCCCCGGCTGGGCCGGTTGAGATTTTCTTAATTGGTCCAGGTCTGGCTGGTGGGAGGCTTCAGCCGTGGCTAGTTACCACCCTACGAACAAAGACGTACCGCCAAGCGATTTAGCGTTCCGGTACGATGTCATGTAGAAACCGAAAGGGGTGTGGATTTTCGTCTCCCCCTACCAAGTTAGCCCGCTTCCATCTTAGATTGCATCATCACTTACCATCAGGTGAGATTGCAGTCAAGGGCTAACTTGTAAAGAATAAAAAAAAAACTAAAACGATTTTAATGAGAATTTCAATAGAACTAACTATGTTTTGAGCAATTTAAGAAGCCTTTGTCACCTTTGTTTCGTTAAGAAAAGACATAATAAATTAAATAATCTATAGCGGAATTGAAATTTCCTTTTTCTAGGAAGTATTTGAATGTGTTAATGTTATGTCAATATTCGTAATAATTAACATTTTTGAAGCAGACGATAAAGACAAGGTTAAGACTGAGGTGAGGACCTCAATTTAATTTGGCATTAATTTATTTGATCATCTTTAGGAATAATAAGACTGTACTTCTTTTTAACCGACTTCAAAAGAAAGGAGGAGGTTCTCAATTCTACTATTCTGTTCTTTTAAGTTTTATTAATTCGTAACTTCGTTATTTATTAACAAATATAAAAAACCATTTTTTTGTTTGATAGAGTATATACCTACTTTTAGTATGGTCTTATTTCATTTTCATAAAAATCGGTTTTGTTTCCAAAATTACTACAGCACTATTATAAAGAAATGGCAAATGTATAAGATGTATAAGATAATTATTTTAGAGCATTTATTTACTTCAATTACCATTATTTTTTTAATTATGTTCCCATTTCCCGCTTGCTATAGTCAGGAAAGACAGTATTAGGTGTGGGTACGACGATAATCCAGCGTAGATCGAACCACCAACCCTCGGTAATGAGTACGGTCGGTTTACCGTTGAGCTATTGAGGCTATAGATAGTATTCGTAGAAGTAGTAGTAGTAGTAATAAATTAAAGCACGATACTCCTAATAATTTCTAGTAGATAAGGATTTCGGTAGGTACTATCGAATGGCATTAAGCTAGTATTTTTTTTAATTTTGTCTTATTTCTTCTTTCTGATTTCTCCTAAAAATCTTCTTATGTCAAAGTTTATTTTTATTTTTTTTTTATTTATATCACTTAGCCCTTACTACAATCTCACCTGATGGCAAATGATGAAGCAAACTAAGATGGAAGTGGGCTAACTTGTTAGGAGTAGGATGAAATCCACACTCCTTTCGGTTACTACACGACATCGTACCGGAACGCTAAGTCGCTTGGTACGTCTTTATCGGTAGGGTGGTAACTAGCCACAGCCGAAGCCTCCCACCAGCCAGACTTGGGCCAATTAAGAAAATCTCAATCGGTCCAGCCGGGGATCGAACCCAGAACCTCCGTCTTGTAAATAAAAAGCCGACTAAAACGAAGTATTGCGTACGTTTAAGACAACGATAAATACAACAAGGCCACTGTACAGTCATTGCGACAGATCTAGTGTTCAGATAATTATATCAAAATATTGAATATGATGTAACTAAGATTTTGATAAAGTGTACTAAGGTTAAATCTTAAATGTATTAGAATGTAATTAAAATACCTTTAACCCTTAGTATAACTGGTGAGAGAAACGAGCTATGCCTGGTGGGTCAGTCAGACCCAAATATTGAATTTTATATATTTTTTAAAATCCATTATAAGATAAATATTTTATTTAATTAGTAGATTTGTATAAAAGTTAAAGATAAGTGTATCAAAAAATATTGAAAGTATGTTAGTAAGAAATTGCCGTGATATCCCAGTGGATATGACCTGTACCTCCGATTCCGGAAGACGTAGGTTCGATTCCGGTCCGGGGCATGCACCTCCATCTTTTCAGTTGTGTGCATTTTAAGAAATTAAATATCACGTGTCTCAAACGGTGAAGAAAAACATCGTTCGGGTAAACCTGCATACCAGAGAATTATCTTTATTATCTGCGTGTGTGAAGTCTGCCAATCCGCATTGGGCCAGGCTTAACCCCTCTCATTCTGAGAGGAGACTCGAGCTAAGCCGAATATAGGTTGATAACGACCGAAAAAAGTCATTCTCGCATAAACTATAATTTTAGACTTTATACACGATATTTCGAAATCAGTAGCTCGTCGGATACAGAGAATTACTGTAATACAGAGATTGAAACGGTTCATGATAGACAACTACTGAAGGCAGTTGAGCGCATTATTCAAATTTGAACATAACGTAGTATCGGAGTAGGTCTGACAGACCAGGCATGTCGAGGGTTAATTTTAGCTCTCAGTAAGGGTGCTTCTTTAACCAAAAAAGAGATGGTTCTATGTTCGAGACAAGTATTTTTGCATTTGTAGAAAAAAAATATAGCAATAACAAACAAGGACATCACGTTTTTTATATTTCGTAAGTTCGTGTTATTGTTTACGTCTCTGTATCTTCGTCGGCAAGGACGAGGTTTCCTTATCTCTTACGTCACTTTGACGTAGATTTCCACCACGACAAGACTCATGTCACTAATCCTACAAACCTCTTCGCTTCTGACGTCTCTCTAAACCAGTGGCGTGCATAAGGTTTTTGACTAGGGTATGCACTATAAGTAAACATTGTAAAATTCCTTGTTCAACTATGTATTGTGGTCCAACATAGGTTGGTATTGAGTCCTTAGGGTAGGCATATAGGTAGTACATTTTTGCATCTATGAAGTGCACGCCACTGCTCTAAACCAAGGTGAGACAACCCGACCCAGGACTCGAACCCTGGTCTGGGATCCGAAGTCACAATTAGCACTGGACCAACGATGCAGTTAAAAGTAGTATATTACATTGCTTAGCAGTTAGCGACACGGATATACATTCATTAGTAACGAGTATAGATCCTAGCAAGTGACAATAGTCGATTACTCTGTGCTTATGTTATAGAGCGAAATCCTGCAATGACCACACCTTCGTCATTCTACAACAGTTGGCAGTTTGTACCGTAGACAATACAGTTTGATCCAGACCCTTAAATCTACAAAGTATGAAGGTTAATTTGATTTATATTTACTTCGGGATGATATTATGTGAAATCATATACCGTTAGACCCTTAGCTTAACCAGAAGCCCTTCCATAAAAGTAATATTGTATGCAAGCGCGCTCCAACCTAGAGAGACCTCATCATTGCTTTCCACCAGGCATGATTGTAGAACAGCGCAAGTCTTGTCTTGTTTTATAAAATGACAAATGTCTGGCTTCTACAGGCGTACTTGTTGTAATTCTTACCTTCGGTACAGGGGCTAATAAACTACAAAAACCGAATATATCCATAAATTGGAGACACCATAATTCAAACCCCTTAATTGCAAATTCAAATAAAAATTTCATTTATTTCAATTAGATTTACTTTACAAGCACTTTCAAAACGTCAGGTAATAATTTTATTAGATAACGGTGACAATAATTGATCGTAAACTTAAAATTAAAGTTAAGAGGGTTCCAAATATGTTTTAATAGGGTATAAAATAACGAAGGTCTGGCTCTCGCTCTATGTGTTAGTTATAGTTACAAGAACCGAACATATCCGTGAGTCGGAGGTCCGTCAAATAAATAGCGGACGCTGAACGTCATCGATGAGCACCAGCCGAGGCCAACGCAACCTTCCTTGTCACTAGGTTACAGTTGTTAGATAAACAGATATCTACATAATATAGCTATTCCGTAATAAAATTGTAACTGTTTTGTGATTGTGCATGAATGACGGGATTCGGCTTGGAGTTTTTTTTTTTGGAACATTGTGTTTTTCTTGTTGATGATTTTAACACGTTTTTTTTTGTAAAATCGTTTTATTAATCTCATGATAGTGTTAAAAGATTTTGTAAGTTGTTATGCCATCCGATACAGTTTGAGGTAGGTATAAACAAGGTGTCGTAATTAATGGATCAAACGCAAGTTGAAGATACATTATCTAATTATGTAAAACTAATTTGATTAGATCGGAATAAACCCTTAGCGTGACCAAGTTATATTTTATGTCGGTTTTTTGTTTTAAATATTTCTATCTTGAATCAGTTTCTTCAATGCTGTAGTTTTTTAATTAAGATTTTTATTAAATATTACAGATTAAATCATCAATTCAACTTTTATAAATAATGTTTTATTTTATTTTATTTTTTAATTTATTTAATTTGTTGACATGACGAACGACAATACTTCTCAGGCAACACAAACACAAGCTACACCGCCATCCCCGGTATCTGACGTCACCCAGACGTGGGCTTTTTAACTCACGATCTCGGGGTCTGCCGGACTGATACACTCAGGCCAAAACTCCCTTCCGTGTCTCAGAGGGGACGCCCTTAGAGAGTCGTTCCGCCCATCTACTCTGCTTCTGCCTACGAGCCCCATCAGGCGATGCTTCTGCGCTCGACCTAACCCCCCGGTGACGCCGCTGAGGTCCCATAAGGAGAATACATCAGAAAAAATACATATCGCACATCCTACTATATTATGATAAAGTTCTACGTTTTTCGTGCCGGTTTTATATAGGTTTAACCAGCACCAAGTTAGTTCAAATTTTTTTTTTTATATTCTTATTTTGAAGGGTACAATTTTGTAAGAAAGCTCCGTTTTTTCGAAATAACAGGACTTCTTTAAAAGCCAAATATTCGTTCGTTACATATTAATTCCATCTATCCATTTATACAAAACATTTAATATTTGCATTGAAACCACTTTCTCACGAGATTAATCGCATGTACTGACTAAATCCAGTTGGTAATTAAAATTCTGCGTAAGATTTACTACAAAATCGTCGCTATGTCGCAATTGTTGGCGCCGACACTGTGATATGAGATACGCTAGTGTAAAGCTACGATCACACGTATCCCTTATATTTTTTTTTTATATTACATAGACTACATTGACGCCAGTCATGCTTGAAAGTAAATGATGATGCAGCCTGGTCGTACACACGCCCTTAACACAGAACAAATGACAAGTGTCAAAACAAGAGAAAATCAACAATATTTGCTTTTCAAGCTATTATTGTCCGGTCCGCGCGGGGCGGAGGGCGTGTAGCGATGAATGAAAATCCCACGACTGATGCACCCCACTTCCCCGCACGCACGATTTCACACCCGCGCAGTCTTTCCCCCGTCGCTCACATATCATGGGAGTGCCACAAACGAACTTGTTAGACTATAGTTCTTACAGAATATTTAATCTGTAAGATTTATAATTAAGCCCTTTTGCTTGATCGTGTAGACAGCGCTTTAGCTGTATGCAAATTTTGAAGTTACGACTTGAATTTAATAAAAAGAGATTAAACTATTATGAAACATGTACGTACATAATATTATACAATTTTTTTATGAAAGTTTTTATTTGCCCCGCCCTGCTGCCCTATTCACTATTTTGGTATATATTAAAATAAACATCAAATCAATTAACAAAATGTCATCTACATAGTATAAGATATTCACCAGCATTCCTGTCTGCTTGTCAAATATAGTGATGCTGGCTAATTCTTCTATTTTTGACGTATGCTAGTTGACTTAAAAAAATGAGATTCTATGTACCAACTGTCATCACTGTTGGATATTAAGATATCATCTACCTACTGTAAGAGTAGGTAGATGATATTTCTCAACTGATTTTTATATTTATTTATAGACTGTAAGACATTTGTGTCGTAAATTAATGTTTCTTTTAGTTGGTATAATAAAGAAAATATAAATTGGTTCAGGTCTGGCTATGGAGACGGCCATGGCTAGTTACCACCCCACTGAACCAAGATGTACTGCCAGACGATTTAGCGTTCCGGTACGGCGGCGTGTAGAAACCGAAAGAGGTGTGGATTTTCATCCACTTCCTAACAAGTTTGCCCACTTTCATCGTAGATTGCATCATCACGTACAAGTCAAGGCTACACTTGTAAAGAATTAAAAAAAATTATGTCTTTTGTCGTTGTTTTTTTTAATAAAAAGAAATCTTTTTATGTCTGGGAACCAAACTGATTCAGTTTGGTTTTCATGAAAAGATATTACTAAATCAGCGTATTTTAGTGACCCACCAGATAGATACAGGTCCAGGGCTTACAGGGTATGGAGTAAGAACCCACCACGTTGCTCTAACAACGACGCAGCTACGGTAAAAAAATCCTGTATATTGAACAGATGATTCATTAGCATTTCATTTTCTCATTACGAGGAAATTTATTAAAATTATGATATCTAAAAGAATCATAAGGAAATCCCTATTAACCACAAGTTGGTAGGTAAGTCATCTGTCATCACTAAACGTAAAAACATGTTTTATTCATGCACAGGAAAAAACCAATGGCTCTTGTATCGGCTAATTAGTAATTAGTCTATGAAGATAGGTACTTGAGGTGTTTTAACTTTGGAATCGGTACTTATTTAATATACAGGGGGAAGTACCTAGGTGTGTGGTTTTTTTTTACAAAGATTAGGTTTTAGGGTCGAAGCTCATTAGAGCCACTAGACCTGTCCCGCACTACCTCGTCGCTAGGCATCCACTTGTAGTCGAAAGGTGGACCACGGGTAGACGCCGCGTTGTCACCAGTGAACTTCGCGTGATCAACGAATTTCCGAGTAGTCTACCAGCGTTTGGCACTAGGTATGCACGTTTGTTCAGTGATATCAAATTTTATCATCGAGTGGTCCACTCGCAGCCGCGCGTAGACACGAACGAGGCGATCCTATAATGGTACGGAGTTGATAGAGTAAGCACATGCTTATACAAATCCAAGCGGTGTAGAACAGGTCCCGGGTGGCTCCAATGAGCTACGACCTTTACAATGCTTACCCATTAAAATAAGTCCATATTAACTAAAAATTTTAGGGTTCCCTACTTAAAGGGTAAAATGGGGCCCTATTCTATGTCTAACTGGTATGTTTTCTAGCAGTTTGCAACAATTGCATTAACTTAGTTTCTTAACAATAGCATTGTCTTGGATAATGAATTCTAATAACAAAACACGACAAAAATGGTGGCATAGTTAAGCTTAAGTAACTCGACTTGTAAAAAGGGGTATAAAAAGGACAATACAAGAAAATATTTCATATAGAAATAGAGAAATGCATAGGTGCAAAAATGGCTAGGGTAGAGCCTTGCTAGAGCTTTTTTCCACGAAAAGCTGATCAACAAAGCCTGTCATGCATTTTCCTTCAAAACCTCTAATTATGATTATCATTCTCAGTAGATGTTGATTGGAAAATATTTAATAAGTACCTACATAAATACTATAAAAAGTTAGTTATTGCGGATAATATCAAACATTAAATTATACCTACGTTGAATTTAATACATATATTTCGTACAAAAATCATTTCTGTGGTAAGTATTTTTTACCACGGATATAAAAAGGCTTAAGTGCTTCATGTTCTGTGTTTTTACTGTGTGTGCCGTAATTTAATAATTATACTTTAGCAATTTGCCTGAGAGGTACCTATTCATACATTCAAAATCAGTGAACAATCAATTACCATTTAACCATTGTATTTAACATACGCTCAGAATTACTTGATTTAAAATTTTAATAGTCACTTTATATTAAGACAAATAAAACCAGCCCGTTCATCTTCTAACTTTGTAATTTTAAATAATAATGTAAACCTCGTATCAATGAAAAACATATACATAATATACCCTAACCTTGTATCAATAAAAACATACATAATCATACCCTACGAATTCTCATAAAGCACAGTCTGTTGCAACATTTCATTATGCACACATCATCGCGTATTAGGCTGCCTGTCCACCAAAGTGGAGCTAGGGAGGGTAGCGGAGAAACGGACTAATGCGGAGCGGAGTTGCGTATTGTGATTCTCCACCGGAGCGGAGCGATGTTGCGGAGCAGAGTTGCAGACTATGTTAAATAAATAAATGTTAAATTTAATTTATTTAACCCTGCTCCGTTTCCCCGCTCAGCTTACCGGATTTATATGAATTTGTAAATTAGCTCGCAAGTCCTTGTCCGCTTAATAAGAGCGGTGATTTTTTGCAATCCTATTGGTTAATATTTCTCTCGGCTCCGCTGCCTCGCTCCGTTTCGGTAGATTAGCAGCTTTACTATTCCATTAGAAAACATTTCATATGGCACGTTAAAATCTAAGTTTGTTGACACAGATTACAATTTAATTGGAACAAATAAACCATCAAAACCATGTCGGATTGATGCTAATATACGTTGCTTAAATTGATTGAAACATTGCTCTACTTATGGTTGTACGTGATTGACGTCACAATCATGTTCCATATCACGAAAACCATGAAAATAAATTTTAATAACACTGTACGAGTATACAGTAAGTCTATAAATTGTATTAAGCATTGATAGATCTATGCTGATTACAATTTTAACGCAGAACGTATTAAGTTACTTGTCCTAACTCATCAACTGAACCAAATAAGTCTTGGAAATACAGATGTCTTATAACACATGAAAATAATATTTCTTGTAAAAATAATGGTTATTTATAGGTAGAAACCTTAGAGCAAGATAACTCTACTCTAAGAAATATAATCATTTTAATTTAGCAATAAAAGAGCAGGTACGTTTATATTTTTCTGTGTTTATATTTTTCTGTATATATTTTACTGTGTAAGTTCATGAAATTCAAAACACTCTTAAATTATTAATCATTTTGTGATTCAGTTGCTACCGTTCAAGTATTATATCACTTTCAAGATGCACTTTCGTCTGAAAACAGATGGAAATTTCAGCAAAATGTAGCATCTCATTTGCCTTTCAAAACATGACCCATTTACATATGTGACACGGTGAATTTGTTACAATAAATTGGGCAATATATTGCATCTAATTTAACAATTATTTTAATGAATATTCATATTTACCTACTATCGATTTAATTAATTCGCTACGACCCATAGGATATATTGAAAAAGCAAATTTAAAAACAAATTTTATCGGAATCGTCATTATAACATCATCATCATTGACATTCCATAATCACTGATGAACACGAGTCTAGTATCTCAGAATGAGAAGGGTTAGGCTAATATTCTACCACGAGACGATAATGCGGATTGGCAGACTTCAGACACGTAGAGAATTGAGAAAATTTTCAGGTTTCCTCACAATGTATTTCCATCACAGTTTGACACTACCGAACTATCGAAATTCTAATCCTTACGTTTGGCTACGCTATTGTCGGGTTATAAGATCTAGATGAGCTATACGCAAGCTACAAATGGCACATTGAAACAGAGTAAATGTACGAATATGTGCCATTTATGGTCCCAAAAACCAGCGTAGGTCGATCCTTACGCATTAAATCGTTCTCAAAGAATGCGGGTTTCCTCTCCCTTTAATTAGATACAATTAATCACTTCCTACACTTAACATGGGCAGATAAGTTCCCATGTAAAACTGCTTCTTAAGCAAAACATGTCCTGGCCCCCCCAGCCAAGTGGCAGTTCGATTCTCTTTCTACGATCGCTAACACTTCGAAAACTAGAAAGATGTATGGAAATGACATTTGCTATCGACAGGTCACGTGATCAAGATCTGCCATCCCATACATTTTTCTTGTTTTCGAAGCGTTAGCGATCGTAGAAAAAAAAACGACATGCCACTTGGCTAGGGGGGCTGGACTGTATTATGATACTGATACGGAAGTAGACATGTTCTACTATTCTACTGTATAGCCCTAGTATACTGTCCTAGTCCTAACTATAGTACAGTATCATGGTAGATGTTCATAGAACATTTTTGGATGTTTTGGATATTATAATCGATACCTATCCAAATCAATCAAGATCAAAATGTATCAAAATTTAAATTAAATAATAGTATTATGCGTAGGTACAGTATTGTAAAATAGATCTTTAATAACATATAGTAGAGGAGCCAATAGTAGGATTTTTGGATTTACTGGAGCTGAGCAGATAAATTGAAGACAATAAATATACTTTGCATGCTTTTTGAGTACGTCTTCAAGTATGAGCCTATAAATTCGTTGGTACGCTTAGGGCTACCGAAAAAAACCAAAATCATATCACACGTTATTGGTTGGTTGAGTGTGTTATTTAATAGCTAAAAACTGTGGATTTCGAAAATCTAACGATTTAAGGTTTCCATGTTAATGGGAAAAGTAACTAAGTAAAACCGTTGTATTTGTGTTCTCAATCAACGTGTGCAGTTATTTAATTTGAACGATGTAATCCCAGAATAACAAAAAAAATATATTTTCTGCCGATTTCCGCAACCCAAAGTAGGTTATAGAAATTATTATTACCTGATTATAATCTGAGTTTTTATTCCAACCACTGAAAGCGAAATTAGTATATAACCATCTATTCAATCATCTAATTTACCGAATATGATACATCTGCGTGACGCTCAAGTAAATCTGCAGTTTACCACACGGGCTCCCCTACCATAGTGCTTAATTTATGTGAAACCTATAAAAACATTGTAACACATAAAGCGATTAGCCTTAACAAGCGTAACCACACGTCGGCTAAGTGAACTCATGGAAATCAGCTCATTAGCAATATCTTTATTGTCATAGCAAATCCATATGCTCCAACCATCACGTAAAATAATGAAACACCAGTTTTATGAGCTACTTAATGACCATAACAAACAGAAAATTCTCATGCATTTGTCAATTTTCCATCAATACAAGACTTAGAATTACCAAAGTAGATCGTGTCCGTTATTTTACAAGGATCAACTATCGTATATAATTATGTATATAATATTTAAATGAAAATTATAACTCGTTTTTTTTACAACACTACTAAATAGCGTCTTTTGTTTAATGATTTGTATTTTATTGGTTCGATGTGCTCTAATACAAGTATTAAAAAAGTAGGGACAATTATGGGACGATCCCAAAAATACTGAGATTGAAAAAATGTAAAAAATATACACTAAAAATTCATATTTGGCTATTTTTAATCGCACCTTCGGAGAATATTATCAAAATGGCGTTCGTGTTGGTATTGTGAAAAATCAATGAAGATATTCAAAGACTTTTTTTTTTCTTTTTTCAGAAGAATTTCGTTAAGTATACTACACTGAAGTATAGTAGAATACAGGAGTAGTAAATATAGTGGAATATAGGAGTAAATATAGAAAGTGGCTCGATGAGAAAGCCGAAGAATTTAGTGCCTACGGTGGTGCATTCTCGGAAAGAACTAAAGTCTGGCGGTGAACGAATACAGACTGATTATGATAATAATGATGAAGATGAAGGTCTATACCTTCAAATTTACATAATGTACTACGTAATACTTGTATTGGAGAATCAGTTTTTTGTACAATTTGTACGTACGTAGATTTATTAAAGTTTATTTCTCTATTCTTTGACGGCCGCGTGGCGCAGTGGGTAGTGACCCTGCTTTCTGCATCCACGGCCGTGGGTTCGATTCCCACAACTGGAAAATATTTGTGTGATGAGCATGGGTGTTTTCCAGTGTATGTGTGTATTTATACATTATATAAGTATTTATATGTAGTATATAATTGTATATTAATATTATAATATCAACTATCTTAGCACCCATAACACAAACTACTCTGTATGCTTACTTTGGGGCTAGATAGTGATGTGTATTGTTTAAGTATATTTATTATTTATTTATTTATTATTCTAATTTACAAGAACCCCATGTCAGCAGTGATTGTCCATCGGTTGATAGTGATGATGATGAAGAAGATTTCATTTTAAATTAATTGCCCGCTTAAAAATGATCATTTATATCACTCCTGTGTACTCGTTTATCTCATTCCATCCTCACAGACCCGTAGGACCGGTGAGCTGTGTCAGCCGATGTTACATAAGCAATTGTACAAATTGACCAATCATACACACATTCTTCTCTATTCCCACGATCGGGATTTAGTGTGGGCGATAAGAATCCTTTGTACCATTAGAAGTGCAGTTCATTTGATTTATTGAACACTACATACATTAAAAAATCAGTCTATGAACATATCTGAAGGAAAAACGACTGAATATTCTGATCAAGTACTATCTAATCATTGAATCTATAATCTATATAAAATATCTTGTCACATTGTTTGTCCCAATGATCAGTGTTATTCCCAGTGTGATTCCCATGGGAATGGTACTACGCGAATGAAACTGCGGGACACGTGGGGATAAATTCTGTGAAGGTATCATTTACAAAGTGATCTTGTATAACAACACGTGCTTCAACGTTGCATTTACGAGACGAGTCAACACGTGTGACTGTGACAGTATCTACTCGTAAGCACAGTGTGCCTAGTGGGAGTTTTCAATATTTTCATACTATTACTATCGCGTTAACGTAAACGCAAATTTATATGGAATTGAATCAGTTGTACAGTAGTGCCACTAGATGGCGATGTTTCATTTCCTTAGAAATTCGTGTTTACGTTAACGCGATAGTAACAGTATGAAACTGCCACTAGGCCCTCAGAATACATGATGTGTACAAGTTTTAAGTTCTGAAGAAGTTCGTTTTGCTTTGGATGTAATGGTAAAATGACAGACAAACGCGATTGTGGGTATAAACTCAAGGTATAGAGAGGTTCCGGAAAGACAAAACAATTGAGTGACATTAGGGTAAGGGTCGGGTAGGGGTAGGGTAGAGGCAGGGTGGGAGTAGGGTAACAGACAAGCCCTTAATCTGTGAATACCATTCATCAAAAAAAAATATGAAATCGAAATTAATCTATCATTTCAATGTACCTATGGTACCTACATTAATTGTGTGAATGTGTTTGTAGACTTTATTTTTTATATCAAAGCTATACTATAGCCTCTCTTGATGAGTACTGTTTACCAACAAAAAAATTAAAAATCAAGAAAGGCCTGTGACCAAAAATAACCCAACCAATTGCTATTCAAAATTACAAAATCTGTTTTGACACGATATTGACCATTTCTTAGGTTATATTATAATTTTTTATTAGTATGGTGTAACAGCAAAGCATGGCAAACAAGCAAGGTTATTATTAAATTTTTCAATTAAGACAATTATTGACCGTAAGGTTTGGCCTGTACGCCTTAAGAGCTTAATTCCCTGTGACATAACTCGATAAGGACCGAGCATTGTATTCCAATCTATACCAATTGCTACACTGAATGGGCTACCTTGATACACACGTCCAAGGTAACGATTTTCAAATTGACACGAAAATTGGCTTTATAGATACACGTGCAGGAAATTTATGCTCTGTACTATTTCGTACTCAAAGTAACAGGTCGTCTTCGTCGTCGTCGTCATCAACCCATATTCGGCTCACTGCTGAGCTCGAGTCTCCTCTCAGAATGAGAGGGGTAAGGCCAATAGTCCACCACGCTGGCCCAATGCGGATTGGCAGACTTCACACACGCAGCGACTGAAGATAATTCTCTGGTATGCAGGTTTCCTCACGATGTTTTCCTTCACCGATTGAGACACGTGATATTTAATTTCTTAAAATGCACACAACTGAAAAGTTCGAGGTGCATGCCCCGGACCGGATTCGAACCCACACCCTCCAGAATTGGAGGCAGAGGTCATAATCCACTGGGCTATCACGGCTCTCAACCGTAACAGGTGCCCGCACCTTATACAGTGCCGTCCAAATGGACAGGGGCCGTACACGATGAAGGAGCATTGTAGATTTAAAAGATTAGTCGTCAAATGGTCACGATCGTCAGACATGAGGGGCCAATTGGAGAGAGGGAGATTATTTCGTAACATTTTTGTACCTCGTATGATTAACTTTGTTACGCTCTATTGCCGTAGGTTACTAGTTACAGTAGGCAACTATGGAGTATGGTGATTTGTGGCTTTGGAAGGGAGTAATTTCAATGGTCTAATTCAAACTCTATAGTTGCTATCCCACTTACTTAAGGTATCCTACTAATATTTTAACGTTTGATGTGTGTTACTCTTTAACGCCGCAACAACTGAACCGATTTGGCTGAAATTTAAAACGAAGATAGATAATTAACACATAGGCTAAGTATCTTTTATCCTGAACAAACATATCTCTCGCCTCGACATATCTCTATTAAAAAATCATTGTCTTTATAGGTATATTGCCTAAATAGGCTCAGTGAATTTGTGATTAATACTATCACAACAAAAGTTTTACGAATACTTCCTTTGCCTACGTCATAATAACTTTCTGCGTGCCGAATTACAACTGGTTCAGTGGTTTGAGCTGTGTTGATAAATCAGTCAGTAACAGTTGCCTACGTACAGTATAATTCATCACACTTCCGTAGAAAACATCTCATTACTACGAAAAAGCATATCAAATAAGTAGGTATGTATTTCATGGTTTAATTTTTCAATGTGATATGTAAGTCTAGCTATGTTTATAAACATATAACAACAATATGCTGACGACAGTACATTTGGGCCACGACCCGCAACTACGAAGCTACTAGTTTAACACTGTAAGCATCAGGCGTCTATCGTCAAAAGTAAAAAAGCGTGTTCAAGCAAACAGCTGGCTTCTTCACTATTTTGGTCTTTACTATAAACCTTTTAAAATAAACATCTAATTAATTGATAAAATGTCATTTACCTACTGTATTATATGCACCAGTAAGCACCGGATGACATTTTTACATAGAATCTCAATTTCGTATATGTCAACTAGTATACGTCAAAGATAACGAATAGACCAGCAGGCCTGCTAGTGAAAAATATCAACTAAAGGAAAGAGAATATATCAAAATACTCTCTAGTAATAACATTACTAGGATATTCTATTATAATCATAAGATCAAGGTAAGTAAGTAGACAAATACACAGAGTAGTCAGATAAAAAGTAAATGATCCGGAAGGATAAAAAACTAAATTGATTATAGAGGTAGGTAAGCAAACCTAATTAAAATCTAATTAGTTATAAGCCATCTTTTTGATACTTCTTTTGTACTTCTAAATAAATGTATAAATAGAATATTGCCTTCGTAGTAGGATCGCATTGTATCTAACAATACAGATATTTTAACGACAAATAAAGCTGCAAGCCCACATGATGTTCCTAGATTGGTATCCTCGTGATCGTACTAATAGGACAAAATACTCATAATAGGACGTCAAGGAAACAATCCACAACCGCAAAGCATAACTGCAGACGTTGTCATCGAACGTTAAGTAGTTAGTAGTAAACGTATGTTTATAAAGGAAATATTAACATATTCGTATTTTATAATTAACGTACAAACTGAAACAAACAGAATAAAATATATCTAAAATTAACGTGTCTACTTGTTTTTGACGCTGATAGCGGACGCTGATAAATGACGCTGATAGCGGATACAAATCTCAAGCAGTCTAAGGTTTCGTGGCCACACAATAATTGTTGAACTCCAACTTGCCTATTTATCAAACAAAGATTCTTCGTATAAGGTCTTCTCCTTTTAAGATTAATCTTAATACTATAACGGTCTGACTCGTTTTATAGAACATGCAAAATTGATGAACAATGATGATTAATGATTATTGTTATTAAAATTGTTATTGTTTAAGGTCAGTGGTTGGTTATGCAGCTTCGGAATCGGTCCTAGGTTCGCGTCCAAAATCAATCTAAGAAAATATTGACTTTTCTTTATAACATTTGTAACATAGAATTGGGAAGTTATTGGTGACTTTCATTCAATATTTTTATTTTTGGCTGGTGGGAGGCTTCGGCCGTGGCTAGTTACAGTCCTACTGGCAAAGACGTACCGCCAAGCGATTTAGCGTTCCAGTACGATGTCGTGTAGAAACTGAAATGGATGTGGGCTTTCATCCTCCTCCTAACAAGTTAGCCCGCTTCCATCTTAGATTGCATCGTCAATAGATAAGATTTTAGTCAAGGGGTAACTTGTAAAGAAAAAAATCGATATATTTACATCTATACAAACATTATAAAGAAATAAAGTGAATTTGTGAGGTCGAAGGTGACCAATTTTGAAAAATATTTTATCAATATTGGTGGGCAATATTTCATCAATATTTGTGAGTGTCCTAGGCTATATTTCATACCTGTACTACCACGGGAACAGGAACCGAACCGAACCGAAACCGCGTGAACTATGCTAGTACGAAGTAAAATAAATTCCATCCAAAAGTAATATTTAGTAAATAAATAAATAAAAGAACACACATTCAAAGGCACGTGACACGTGGTAGGTACGAGTATAAGATATGTATCTTATTTTTATAGATAAGAACATCCCTGTAACATTAGCATATCTACAGCTAATACACTCTTTAGAATAGATACGTACGTACTCACATTGAATTTTTTGTTCAATAGTTGGATATATAATTATAATACATGTACATTTATTCTTACGTAAGTTTTAAGGTAGCACCAAGCTTGGAAATGAAATGTATTACATGACCTATAGTTAAATGGTGATAAACTATAAAAAGTAAAAACCTGACTGAGTTTCTTGTGGGCTCTTCTCGGACCAAGGCGCTTTGGAACCCTCGTAAATTTAATTTTAAGTTCTCGACTAATTATTATCACCACGCGCGACTAACTTGTTAGGAATACTTGTTTGAAAAACTAGTTAGGAAAATCCACACTTTTTTGGTTTCTACACGACATCGTACCGGAACGCTAAATCAGTACAGGGTACTAATGTGGGTATCGAAGTCTGGAAGTTCGTTGATAACACTCCCACGATATGCGGGTGACAGGGGGAAAGACTGCGCGGGTATGAAATCTTGCGTGCGGGGAAGTGACGTGCATGAGTCTTGGGTTTTCCATTCATCGTTACACGGCCCCCGACCCGCGCGAATCATTGGAAGTGTTACGAACGAAATTGCCAAGCTATAGGTCCTCGTGGCCCTAACCGTAAAACTATTGATATTGTTACATCTTATCTTGGAATATATCTAAATGTTAAAGCGATTATGTTTCTTATTTGCTAAAACTGTGACGTCAATATTATCTGATAGTGCAAGAATTCATTCTGTTACAGACATCCTGCTAATCATTGCTAACCGAAGGTAATTCATTGTTTCAAGACTTGGACTGAATTATTGTTTTTTTTTTTTGCTTGGAAATGCATTGGATCTTCTGATTTTGCGTTTCCAGCCCTTCTGGAGGAATATTATGAAGGACTCGCCAATGTATGCTGCGGACCAGACCAGACCAGACCTATTCAGACAGTCGATCTGAAAGAGTAAACTCCATTCGTGCGTCGGAGCTGACACATTTTTTTTAATAATTTACAACCTCACCTTTCCTCACCCTTGACTACAACCTCACCGGATGGTAAGCGATGATGCAAACTAAGATGGATTGATGGATCGTGATTACTATACCATTGATACGCTACACTAGGATCCTCACCCCTTTCGGTTTCTACACAACATCGTATCGAAACGCTAAATCGCTTGGCATTACGTATTTGCCGGTAGGGTGGTAACTGCCACGGCTGAAGCCGTGCACCAGCCAGACCTTGGACCAATTAAGAAAACCTCAATCGGTCCAGCCGGGATAGGTACATGGCTAAGTCTTCTTAGCGATGTACCTATCCCGGCTGGTTTAAAAAATTCAAGCGTATATAGCGAATATAGTACATATAGCGAACCCATTTTGGGGTTAAAAACTTTGTGCATCTAAATTGTAAATTTAGAAAAAAAACAACGTGTATAAATAAAAAATTCAATCACTTACCTTCTATAACAAATCAGGGAAGTCGCTGTTGATATGTGAATACTGCATACACATCAAATAATTAAAAAAAATAACCCCTAATTAAACTACACCCAAAAGTCTAAACGTAGCTCGAAGCTATTGAGAAACGGAGCTTCTTCTTGAAAATTTTCATTTTCCTTTTTAAAAATGGATCCACCGTTGAACTTTTTAAACACCAAATAGTTCGAGTAGCTAAACTAAAAACTCCTTGACAGAACCTTCAAAGTTCTCGCTGGCTAGAGTAAAAGCCATTTGCTTACTGGCCGTTGAGACGCGCCAAAATTCAAAAATAGAACGATCAAACACTACAATGGTATTATGCACGTCGTTAAAGGATATACTGCTATTTTCACAGCGCTGTATTATTTACTTCTATTGGATGATTAGGGTTTTATTGCCGGAATGGTGCGTAAGCCCTGCCCACGCGATCTCGGCCCGAGACGAGACTGATCGCGCTCCTTTTCGCCGTCAAATATTCTCTTTAATAATTTAAGACCGGTGTATGTACGATATAAGGTTTCATATATGGCAGATCTCGGTGTCACTTAACGTAAACGCGACGGGAACTCTACGAAGATGTTACAACTGTCTCGATCTAGGGTTCCGTAGGGGAAAAATTCAAAACACTTTCAACTTAACTTTTATTACTGAATTTACGGCTTTTGTGCATTGGTTTCCTTATTTTTAAACCTTTCAGAAATCATTATAAAATTACCCTACTTACAAGTACAAATAATATTATCTGTTAAAACCGCTTTCTCCTGAGTATACTGCAATGATAACAAAAGTATATCTGCTAAAATTTGAGCTGAGATTACCCTGTAATTTTTTTTAGGATAGAGTTTTAGGTATTTCTGTGAAGGTTCGAGACTTCCATTTTGTTTTGTTGGCTTATCATCATAATAAATCTTATCCAAGTGCATCAGAGATCTGATCTAAAATATACAGACACATGTTAGACAAAATACTCAAAATGTTGAGTGGTCCTTGCACTTAGTAACAAAACAAAACATTGTCCATTTTGGAACCCCACTTAGACTTGATGGAAATTTATCTTAAGAGTTATGATAAGAGATAATATTATTATGAGTAACACTATCAGAACTATCTACATATCAACTTATGATGTCAGCAAATACACACATTTTGAAAAAATATTTCAATATAAGTTATATATTTAAAGAGGCCTTTCCCCCATAAGTTTATGGTATTTGCCATAATATTATAATGAGTTTCCTAATTTGATAAAAGTAAACAAAAATAATTTCATTATAAATTACACTGACAGTGTTAAAAATTAAATAACCTGTTAGTACTACTAGATGCTTATCTAACACAACATTTGTAGGAAAGTATTTTCATGTTTCCTATGATTTAAGCAAAACTTTATTTCAATTATATACCTTACAATTGACACGTTATCTATAATAGTAATTACGTTAAAATTATAAACTTCTTTTATGCTATTTGCAGATTTTTTTCCTGTAAATTTCCAAAAACTGTCACGTCGTAACCGAAAGCGTCAAACAAAGTACCAGGGACAAAGAGTATTAGGAGGTTGACTTAATAGATTCACTACAATGCTTTTACATTTATACGTAAAAGAGTTAAACAACATACTATCTCATCAGAAACTGTCGGATATTTATTTTCTGTAAAGAAATTTCTATGCTTAACTTCAACGTATTACCTAGGCTGAGTTCACCAGGCATTGAGTTTTTGTTATTTTTATCGTTTTACCTACGCTGGATGTTTTTGTACAACTTATAATGCTATATAATATTTAATTTTAAATAAGAAGACCTTCATTTCTGAGAGGGTCCTCTATCCACGTATTTTTTTATTAGTTTAAACGGTAATAACAGCTTTAACAAATATCTGTATATAGATATATCTTTTATAGATGCGTGTCTCAATAATTTTATTGTGCACTTAGTACGCCCACATCTTAGTCTTTGTTCTGTACCCATTATAGTAGAAATTTGTTCGGTCCGCTCCCGATCCTTGTATACCTAGGGTACATTTAACTCACCAGCGTACATTGGAATTTATGTTTTATTTCGTATGCAATAGATGTCATTATTGTTTTAATATTTTTTATCGTTGCCATTTACGATTGGTATGAATCGATCGTCTTTACATTCCATATTTGAACTAGCCTTCATTGATAGAGTTCATCACAATCCCGTGTCTGATCACGTGCCTTTAAGTTTTACAGATTCGTCATATATAGCCTATTTTATGGAGCTTAGACCACTATCACAGCAGACCAATTCACTAACTTTAACATATAGAAATACTTAGCTAATTGTTAGTCATTCTTAAGTCACGTGATTTCGTATTCACTATTTTGTTTGTTATACTAACTGATTAAAATTCAGATTATATAATATTATAGGTAAAAATGTCATCCGGTGCCTTGTGACAACCCTTCGTTGATATCATAGAGCATGTATAAAAAAAAAGATGTAGATGATGTTTCCCAGTTGACATTGTGATTTTTGTTAACGAAAATTGTTGTAAAATTGGCTCCACGAAATACGAAAAATACGGTTGTTATTGATTTGACGTTAATTTTATTAGGTAGTTAAGTTAGTGAATTGACTGGCAGATGTCATTTATAATGACGGGTACTGTCAGCTTTATGTGCAAGGCAGGGTGTAACATGACCAGCAACTCCGACACTGAAAATTTCTAGAAAGAAAGAAAAGCTAGAATTTTATAGCCCGACCCAGGACTCGAACCCAGGACCTTGTGATCCAAACCCACATATTAACCTTTGGACAAACGACGTAGTTACTACACAGATTAATGATAAGTATCTACGAGTATACTAAGAAAAGATATCTCTTTAGATAACGTGGTTTGACATTCAAAACTGTAAAAATATTAAATAGATACACATTTAAAAAATAAACATGTAGTTAATAATAACTACACAGCTAAAATTAAATATTGTAGTGACAAGAACTAAGGATTCTCCAGTTTTGGAGAGAAACTAAGATTTTTGCAAACCTGAGTGGCTTTCCCGCATGAACTCGACAGTTTATGACGAGATTAACAAAATAAATTAATTATTAATTGTTAAACTTTCTGTAATCGAAATTTAAACATTCAAAAACATTTTCTGTATATAATTGAAAATGCACGTCAAGCAAAGTTGGTATTGTCTAATGAAACAAAAATCCTACTATTATTAAAAATGCGAAAGAAAAAAACTACTGAATTTGGCTGGAATTTGAAATGAAGATAGATTGCTTGGATATTCTACAATTTTTATCCCGAAAAATCCACGGTTCCCGTGAAATTTGAGAAAAAACTGAATTTCATGTGAACTTCACGGGTTTTCGCTAGTAAATAAAATATTTTTTTTATTTTCACCCTCTCTAGTTTTCTTAGTTTCTAGCAACTCTTAATTATGCATCGACTATAAGCAGTTATCCTAATGCTACGAGTAATAAAAACAGCAAAACAAATCATTAATGGATGTTTTGTTCATTCACATCTGTTTAGAATTATCAAGTATTTAGTATCAAGTCACAAGAGTATCAAAATAAACATAAAACGCACCTCCGGCTTCCTTTGGTTTTTCTCCTTTTGCGAACAAGTTACGACTTGGGAGGTAATTATTTATTGCATTAGTTTTAGATTATTATATCTACCTAATTTTGATGTTTCTTAGATCCTCATACCCTTGTAATTATTTATATTTAGGTAATTTTGATTATATCCATATGAAATATTATTCAAAAACTGAACCATTAATTTTGGTGCTGTTAAAAATTGTAAACTTATATTTTCCAACTGTAAGTCACATTTTAGAAATATATACCTACTTAAAACAAAAGTATGTAAGTATCACTTTTACTAATAAAAAACGTATAACTAGCTAAAAAAAAGTATTTACAGAAATTAAGTCGGAAAGCGCAGTGTTGGTTGACCCCCCACTAGGTGGACCGATGACATCAAGCGAGTTGCAGGGAGCCGCTGGATGTTGGCAGCTCGAGACCGTTTTGTTTGGAAGTCCACGCAAGAGGCCTATGTCCAGCAGTGGCTGATAATGATGATGATGATGATGATGAGAAACTAAGTCACAAAATTTACTTTATTATTACGTTTTCGCGATTTAGCTCATAGTCATGAATTTTGGCAAGAATTATGTATTTATAAAACAATTGGAAAGATACAGTAGGCGTCTTTTTAAGCGCAGTTCCTACGAATGACCATAATTAATGCATTTTATGGGCCCATTTCCTCCCAACAGGAATAACAGACTCGGGGTGAGTTAGTAAACTGTGGATTTCATGTGTTACTAAAACATCATTAATGCCCGAATGTACGACAAACAAGATTTACCGGCCGCGTGGAATCCGCGCATGAAAATAGGTGTGAACCTGACCATTTGCACCAGTTTATTAGACCGCCGGACGAAATTCTGCCGTGATAATTTCTGAAAACTTACGGACAGTTATGACTACACTTTCATTAACCCATATTCGGCTCACTGTTGAACACAAGTGTCCTCTCACTCTCAGAATGTGAGGGGTTAGGACTTAGTCCACCACTCTGACCCAGTGCGGTTTGGGAGACTTCCTACACGTAGAGAATTAAAGGTTTCCTCACAATGTTTTTCATTCACCATTTGAGACACGGAACTGAAAAGTTAGAGGTTCATGTACCTATTCAACCTATATTCAGATCACTGCTAAGCACAACTCTCCTCTCAGAATGAAAGAGGTTAGGCCAATAGTCCACCACGCTGGCCCAATTCGGATTGGCAGACTTCTCACACATACATATAGAATTGAGAAAATTCTCATGCATTGTTGTACTCCAATAAAGTGTAGTCGTGACGAGACGACTACACTTTATTGGAGTAGAATACATTTCAGGGCTCCATACTTCACAATTGAGAGATGGAATCTTAATATGGCTAAGATCATTTTGTTGTCTATCATATAGACCATTTTCGTCAAGAAATTGAACTCAGAAATGCAATAATATAATCGTTTCTATCGCATATTCTACTCTCGCAAAGGAATGAAAACTTTTAGGGTACTTCGTGTTGACCCGAAATGAAGCAAAAGTTAGAGGGGAAAATACGAAAACAGAAAACTCGTAGTAGTAATTTTCCAAAACCATCAATATACGTTCGATACGAAGTTCACTTCCAAATCATCCTAAATCCAACTCGCACTTTCTCATACAAAACATTTTAAATAAAAATAAAAATCTATGTTTCTAATCATAAAATCCTGTTAATTACTAATAATTTTAGGATTTCGAACGTACTTACGTTCAAAAACGGAACAATTGTAAAATCACTTGCGTATCTGTCTACTGTACAAATAAGTTGAATTACACTTATCAATTCATTTCCTTTTCATGAAAATGATCTTGGTGAAATCAAATCACTACAGAAATTATCAAAACCAAAATTTTATCTGTAATTTATTTATTAGGTAATAATAATCTCATTAATCTAAAATCAAACTTTATAATTAAGCTCGGTCGAGACAGTTTATTATTAAATGATCGTAATATTGTTATCCGGAAGCGAGCTCTATGCATGATAAATTTCTATGCACAATTAATTTTCCCATACCTAATAGAACTATAGATAGTTGTAAAATGATAGGTAGTTCCTCAAAATTAACCATTGATTTTTATTTTAAATCAAATATACATCGATCTAATCACGAACGAGCTGGTCATCTGGAAACCGTTCGGGTGAACGTATAACCGAACATGATAACTCATGACATGATTGATATAATTTAATCATTTATCATGACACAGAAAACGTGGACTACGGTATCATCATCATCAACATTGTGAACCTATTTTAACTTCAGGACAAGATCTCTCTCCTTAGGTATCATCATTAACAATCCATATTCGGCTCACTGTTCATCACAACTCTCCTCTCAGAATGAGGAGGTGTTAGGCAAATAGTCCACGCTGGCCTTGCGGATTGACAGACTTCACACACCTAGAGAATTAGGAAAAGTCTAAGAAATGTATGCCGGTTTCCTCACGATGTTTTTCCTTCACCGTTTTGAGACACGTGATATTTAATTTATCTTAAAACTACTCCAGTATAGGAGAGAGATATTATTACGAAATACGAAACATTGCTATAATCAATTCATTCCATCAATTTGAATTGTTTGATTTAATATAGTATAAGTACTGATAAAGAGCTGTGATATCCCAGTGGATATGACCTCTGCCTCCGATTCCGGAGGGTGTTTTTTTTTTTTTTTTCTTTTATTCTTTACAAGTTAGCCCTTGACTACAATCTCACCTGATGGTAAGTGATGATGCAGTCTAAGATGGAAGCGGGCTAACTTGTTAGGGGGATGAAAATCCACACCCCTTTCGGTTTCTACACGGCATCGTACCGGAACGCAGGACCTCCGTCTTGTAAATCCACCGCGCATACCACTGCGCCACGGAGGGTGTGGGTTCGAATCCGGTCCGGGGCATGCACCTCCAACTTTTCAGTTTTGTGCATTTTAAGAAATTAAATATCACGTGTCTCAATCGGTGAAGGAAAACATCGTGAGGAAACCTGCATACCAGAGAATTATCTTAATTCTCTGCGTGTGTGAAGTCTGCCAATCCGCATTGGGCGAGCTTGGTGGACTATTGGCCTAACCTCTCTCATTCTAAGAGGAGACTCGAGCTCAGCAGTGAGCCGAATATGGGTTGATGACATACGCTAAAAGTCGACAACGCTCGGCAAAGTGCATTTCTTTTCGCATTTATTTACTTGGCGTCCCGTGATCTACACATAACATCATTCGAGTGTTTCAATGGTTTACACTATGGATATAATTATATAGAACCGACATAATACATTCAGTTAGTTATAATGTATCTACATTATATTGACACGGAATACATTGGAACGGGAATAATGTCTGCGGTTGGATGATGCACCGCTCACATTGCGAGCTGGTCGCCAGGGAACTGATGCGGTGAACGTAGAACCGAACTTGATAACTCATGACATTACTGTGAAACATAACACTAATATCAAAAATCTTTGCCGGGATTGTTGATGGATTTCCAGATTTAATTTTTTTTTTATTTTTAAAGGCAAACGTTACTGACACCTGCTACACAGATTAATGATAATATAACAGACATATCTATGAATATGGCTCAAACCAGTGAATGGAATGAATTAGATATTTCTAAGAAAGTATTTTTCAATATTTAGTCCCATGGGAGAAGAGAGTGGTAGTCATGTTTTCTAGTATGCAGGTTTACTCGCGATGTTTTTCCTTCACCGTTTGAGACACATGATATTTAATTTCTTAAAATGCACACCACTGAAAAGTTGGAGGTGCATGCCCCGGACCGGATTCGAACACCACACCCTCCGGAATCAGAGGCAGAGGTTATATCCAATGGGCAATCACGTAGTTTCAGTGTTGTTATGTTTAAGATAATATTCAAAATATGTAGATAATTCTAGAAATAGAGAAAGAATAGATAATTCTACCTTAGCTCTGTCTAAATAATATTCTGAACAGTAACTACGGTATTGCAGAATTTATCACCTGGCATATGTACGAAATGTCGCTCGCTCTGCCGTTGTGGTCAGAGTCTGGTCCAGTTTGCAGTTTAGTACGAGGAGTATGATAAAGTTTTGAATTGTTGGTCGATCATTTTCACTCTATTATAACGTAGAGCTAGCGGACGCCTGACTTTGCCTACGTGAAATTCAGTTTTTCATGAATCCCGTGGGAACCATATATTTTATCGGGATAAAAAGTAGTCTATATGTTACTCCATAACTTGTTCTATCTTCCAGTCATAGTCCCATTAAAATCGACTCGACGAAAAAAACCAGTTCAGCTGTTCCAGAGATTAGCTCAGCCAAACAGAAAGATATAAAGAAGTTCTTTTAATACTTCGTCCTCATCAAATTCAGTTTGTAACAAATACTCCAGTTAAATTCGCAGGTCCCATTGAAATTTTAAAGACAGACACAGATTTTACAGCAGCTTGTTTGTGTTTTAGTAACGTGTAAGACTGTATGAACTTAAAACACAGACAGACATTTTATAATAATTTTAATGATAGTCAAACATACCTACCTTATTTTATAATGGCTGGCTGAAAGTTTCTTGCCCATGCTCCTAATACTCGTGTACCGATTCTTAAATCTATGCGTACCTATAAGTAAGTATGGTTATCAATTATGAAGTTTGAGTCTTTAGAACATAGTTCCAATAGTCCAGATCATTCATCAATCATCTCATCATAGTCAGATTCATCGTCATTAACACCCATATTCAACTCACTGTTGAACACGAGTCTTCTCTCAGAATGAGAGGGGTTAGGCCTTAGTCCACTACTTGGCCCAATGCAGATTGGGAGACTTCACACATATAGAGAATTAAGTAAGAAAATTCTCAGATATGCAGGTTTCCTCACAATGTTTTTCATTCCCCATTTGAGACATGTAACTGAAAAGTTAGAGGTGTATGCCCCGGACCGGATTTGAACCTACGCCCTCCGAATCTAAGATAAAGTATAAAGGTATATCCACTGGGCTATCACTTCACGTTCCTCAATTACTCAGGTATAAAACGTACTTTTTTAATATTTCCTATTGCCAAACCCTTCGTGGTTTTCTTATTGGATCATAAACGGTATTTTTGTATTTCTATAACGTTGGAGTTGTCTTATTCCAAAGATTATAATAAGCAAGAACTTACCTATGAAACACAAATTGCAAAGCTCAGCTTAAACTGCAGTGAAAATATGAAATTTAACACTTGAAACTTGGTATTAAACTATTTTCAGAAATCGTGTATGTATTGTCATTAATTTCCACTCACAAAAAAACAGTGTCTTTCTTATAAATAGCTCTAATTACCTACGAGCAAAAAAAGAACAAAATAAAAAAAAACTACTATAATTATTAAAAAATAGAATGTTAGCAAAGTTTTTCATAACACTAACTCTTAGCTTTGTCTAAATAAACGAGACAGCTAAGTAGGTACTAAATTGAGATAGGTAGCTGAGATAGGCTTGATGTAGAGCCTCATGATGACTTTTATGACATGATAGTGATATATTATCTTATCACATCATGTAATCGACAACTTAATACCACACCTTGATGCAAATTAGGCTCCGTTTACACTATGTAATTTTTTTATTACCTAATGTAGGAAATAGTAGTCTGAGATGGATATACGACTTGTTTCTGTAAAGAGTAGGGAGTTAGAGAGGGGTAGCCATCAGGCGGGAACGACATTCGATATAAGGCGCTCGCCCTACGGTCTAGCTCATTCTTGTCGTGGCGTTCGACCCGTCCACACCTTTAGTTCATCATGAATCAAATAATCCATGAAGGATTATCCATCTTTCATGGTTGATTTTGGGATAGGCGGGGAGAGTGACTTGAGTGGAAAATGGGAGTGTTAGTTAAATGTCAAAGGCGCCTTTAACCCTACATACAACGATTACAAGTTCGTGAATCTACTCAAGGTCTAGGGTGCCATTCTAGGGTCTTATTTTGGTTATAGTTTCATTTGTTAATTAATTTGTCCTTACATAGTTCGACATTGGTTTTTTTTCTTTATTTTAATCCACTTCTGAGTCCGCTAAAACTAATTTATATTTAAAAATATTATGCAATTTTCCGTTAAGATTGTCTGTAGCAAAGAACTATGAGAAGGTAAAGGTACTGAAGATTAGATTGCGTTCACAATTGCATTCTGAATCCAAGCAATAAAAGAAAACGAAAATCTGTACGAAGAAACAAATTCAAATATTCATATCAAATACTAGATGAGTATAACTAGTATAGGATAGGTAACTATTTGAATCAAAGATCGAATTATTAACTTAAACTAAACTTCTGTTTTGATTTGAAATTTGAATTTGGAATGAAAAAAATTATGGATGAAATCATACGATACTACTACTACTACAGTTTGTTTCATGTAGGATGGTGCGGGTGACAGTTCGTTTCACTCTTAAAAGTTTGCCGCGATTCATGATAATAGTACGTATTATAAACGTACAGACGTCTGTCACCGCACCCATGCTATCTGAAAAACACTTTAACTGCTGTATTTTCTTTATCTCTGCAAGCAATCAATATAAAAACAGTCGGCTATTCAGACTAAGATATCTCAAGCATTAAACGAATTGGTTTTATTTAAATTGTGTAATAGGTACAGTCAGCCTTTAAAAATATTTTATGAATGCATTATCTTGTTATGATTAATTTTATTCGTCCTTTCTTTGGACACATAAATTACATATTTCTACATAGGTATTATAAATACTTATAACTGTAGGTCTGTCGAGCCCATCGTAATACCACGGAATAAAATGTACTAAGTAAATACAACACATATATCGTTTTATTATATGGCCTAGCCTAGCCAAGCCTGCCAGCTCGATCAACAGGCCCTGGATACTACGTAGAATTAAAGTACTCGTCAAGACGAATCATACGACCCCAAACTCGAAGAGGTTATGTCGTCTTAGAACACAGTTCCTCTAGCCACCTTCCAGTTCCATCATCATATCCGACATACCATCTAAAGACAAAATACTCGTCAAGGCGAATCAAATTTGATGTGTCTTTGCTCCGGAAGCCCGTAAGGGTCAATCATACCCATCAGTACCATCTTTATTGGTTTAAGTGTTATCCAGATATGTATATAAGCACTTCCATGGATTAGTTCGGCCAGAGAAGGCTCTACTCAGCCGTAACTATAACTAAACCTATCATGTGAGGTCCGTGGAGAATATCATTGAATGATTCGTTTCTTTTTGAACGTTAAATTAATTCTTAGGTTATGGTCTCTCGGGCTGGCGGCCTATCAAGCAAATGGCATTTTGTCAGCCCAGTGACTTTACAGTTAGGTACGCCACTGGCTCCATATATGTATGCATATGTCCTATGTATATGTATGTATTAAGAATATATCTTACCTAAAAAAGTATCAAAATACTTGGACCTTGCTCACGAGATTACCGCCATGTGGAATGTTGAGCAACTATTATTGTTCCGATAGTTGTTTCAGTCAATGGTCTTATAGCGAAATGCTTAGACCAACACCTTAAGAAGCTTTCGCTTAACTGTTGGATCAAGAGTCGGATAAAAAAGGCAGTGATCCTTGAGATGGCGCGTATTGTGAGGAGGTTCCTCACTCTGGAGCCCTGACCACCGGTTGCTTGGGCACTCAAATGTCCCGCAGCGGGAGGGTGGATTTTTTTTTATAAATTTTTAATAGTGTTTGGTATTTTATACTTTTATTGACATTGTTAAAATAAAAAAAAGAATTATCTTACCTAATAAGTAAAGAAATATAAGTAAGATATATAGTAATAATGACAACATTGCGTGCCTAAATCCATCAAGTTCAATGTATATTTACGACACAGTTCAGTAGAACTTTTAATTTTTAAACACAACTAACAGACTCATCTATCTAATTGGCTATCCCATAATTCCCACACAACTAGTGCATCGTGCAACTTTATATTATCGTATAATTGAAGGTAGTTTAACATGAAGGTCGATTCTATAAATCCTGTAGGTAAAAAGATAATTGAAAAATTTTATACCTACGTAGTACAACAAAGAACCTCAATAGTCAATAGTCCACAGCTACGGGGCTGGTAGCGCTATTAGTTCGAGAACTTGCGTTTGGCTATCGCATAAATTGATATTTCGCATACAAACATATGTAGGTATATAAACACAGTAAGTATTCAAATTTAATAAAAAAATCTATCAATTATTACTTTTTTTTTTATTCTTTACAAGTTAGCCCTTCTCTCTAGCCTTATTCTCACGTGATGGTAAGTGATGATGCAAATTATAGTGAAATGATAAAAAAAAGAAAAAAAATGTTATGTAGACTGCCGATAAAAGTGAAGATTTGAAACTTACGAGTATCTATACTTATAATAAGATTGTAATAAGTCCAATTCTGTACATTAAAGATGTTTTGAAAAACATTGTTGAGGGGCAGTGTAAAATCAATACTGATGCCAAAAATATATTTTTATTTCTGTCTGTCTGTCGGTCCATATTTTAGTTGACCGGGGATCACGCTAAAACTACTGAATGAATTCAAATGAAACAACACATAATACGAAGTAGGTAAAGGATATTTTTGTCGCGAAAATAAAATCAGAAGGGGGTAAAATAGGGCTTGAAAGTTTACATCGAGTTTCACGCAGACGACTTCTCGGGCATCCGTTAGTAATAACTATATAATATACAGGTTGTCCCGTAAATATAAAGACATGCTTTACGAGGTTATAGTTGATATCAAGGCCTACTAAAATAACGCAATATATGATAGCCGAAATCTTAAGGGTTTCAAGTTATATCGAAAAATGTACATAAATCGGCATAACTTGAAATCCGTAAGATTTTCACCTTGTAGAGTATGTCGTACTATTTACAGGACAACCTGTATACTAACGGTAGGTAGGTACATACTTTAAAATGGACCATCTCCATATTGCAATGGCACCCGAAAATAAAATATTGCGCCATGCCCCCTGAACTCCGTTTGAATGCAATAAATGCCTGAACGGGTTTTAATTCCGCAAATTCTTGTACATTTCCCAGCACCAGTAGTACCTACTTATTACAATGAACAGTGAAACAATAGTTTTGAACATTACAATACTGCCGTCCTTTTATAAAACAAATTGAAAACGAGTTCGTATAAAGGTAGGTATGTGCATTGTGCATTACAATTGGAATAAATAGGCATAGTTATGTACCTACATACCTACATACATGTAGCTTACTTTGGAGGGGTCAAAGTTAAGAGGAGGAGGGCTTCTGAACTCTGGGCTGCTATTGGATATATAGGAGAATTTCTTTAAAAAACGTCTAACATCTGCAGCCGCATATGCTAACCACTGAACCAATTTGGCAGTCTATGTACGTAGGGCGCTAGGAAAGTTTTGAGATTTGGTAAAACTATTTAAAGTATGTGTGTCTAACTATTAAGGAACGCTAGTACATCCTATTATTAGTAAGTAGCAAGTATAAAAATAATTCTACCTACCTGCAATATTTTTGGATTTTTAATTAATTTCAAATATCAGAGTTAACGCTTCGCGGTTTATGAGTAATTATGCTCTTCAACTTCAGACGAGGTTTGAGTGCTGAAGATTGTATAGGTGAATAAAAATTTGTATTTCATGAAATAGTGCTATCCCGTAGCTCAGTAGATCACTAGTACTAACGGTTCTAAAGCAGATATTTTGCCTTGTCTGACGATTCTCGTTTCGGACGACCTATATTTTACTAGCAGACGCTGCGCGGTTTCAGCCGCGTGGATTCCGTTCTCGTAGGAAAAGGGGGATAAAATATAGCCTATAGCTTTTTTCGATAAATGGGCTATCTAACACTGAAAGAATTTTTAAAATCGGGCCAGTAGTGCCTGAGGTTAGCGCGTTCGAACAAACAAATTCTTCAGCTTTATAATATTAGTATAGATGAAGACTCTGTTTCACAGTGTCCACAAGTCGCTCATTGGCACTTATCGACTTCATTGGAAGATAATGCACCCGCACATCGCGCTATATTAAACAATATTTTTTAAGCCACTCTGGTCTGATTCTGCTTAAGCACTATTCCTACAGTCTTAATCTCGCATCCTGTGACTTTGAACTCAGCTCAATAGTGAAATATAAACTAAAAAGGCAGCGGTATTCCAATGTCGTCCAACTAATTCAAGCCTGAAACTTGGTGTTTAAAGAAGACTCAAAAAACATTTAAAAAATGTTTGATAATTGGTTTCAGCGTGTAGAATAGTGTATAGAAATCAAGTTTAGAAATCATTTTGAAAAATGCTAAAGTTTAGTAACCTTCCTATCCATAAATCTGCTTTCACCATGTTTTGTAATTCAAGCGGTTTTTTATTAGGTTAAATACTCCATTCTTGATTTACGATTGTGTCTGGCGCAATTGGTAGCGATTTAGCGTTCCAATACGATGCCGCGGAGAAATCGTCAAAGGTATGGATAGAATAAACTTATACCTCTTCCAAGTTAGCCTGCTTCCATATTAAACTTCGGGTTTTTATCAGGTGAGATCGCAGTCAAGGGCTAACTTGGCATTAAATAAAAAAAATACTAATAGCTACTTATTTAAACATTATTTATTGTCCTGAATTTATGAAAATTACACAATAATTAATATTTAGTGATATTCTCTTCATAATATATTACTAATTTAGTTTTTTTAACTTTGTACACGTATTTTACAAGAAGTTGGTTCATGGTTCGTCTATTACTAAAATGAAGAATCCAGAACTAAAAAATAATAGAAAAAAAGAACAATGTCAAACATCGTTCTGTCAGCTGTCAGATAATGTCAAAGTCGATGTCAACTGTTTGAAGTTTGTTTTGTCATTGTCAAATGTCAACATTTTGTCGAAAACGAAAAGTTGTGCAAACGATGGGTTTATTTTTCATTAGTTTTATTCAACCGAGTTTTTAACTTCATGCAATAAAATTGTAATGTCTTTATTTGAAAACACAGTTTTCAATTCCACCCTTTACGAAGCTCTGTATCTTCAAATAGAGGATACTTTAGGCTTCGCGAAAGATTTCTTTCAGTCGTGCGTGTCATCTTTGCCGATCGAAAATTTGCCGAAACCCTTTGTGAATTTCAGTGAATTATCCTTCTACGAAGAGATTGCAGAAGTTTTTTACTGCAACGAGTTTCAGTTTCTTTTGTTTAAGACGTTCTCCTTGATTTTGTTGTTTACTTTGTTATTGATTTTCGTGTCTTGGAGAGTGTATGGGAAACGTATTTCGGAACGGTTTATGAAGCCGGGTAAGTCGCAATTTGCTTCTTATTTTAATGTTGTGACTAGATTACGATTGTTTGATAGGACCGTAATGCATTGCAGGCTTCGATTTCAAAATTATTATTGTAAACACCATCAAACAGATGGCTTACTTAATAAAAACATTCTTATTTTACTTAAACTCTATTCCCATTTCCATATTAGCGACGTTTTTTGCACAATTGCATCACATTTATGCATAGCAATAACTAATAACAATTAAAAGTTTGCATGTGAATTAGTTCATTTTGCATCTCTAGACTAACTGATGTCAGCTCTTTAGAAAACCATATTGATTGATAAAATAATGGTCAATTATTTGTATTACAGCAACATCAGCAACTATTGAACAACTTAAAGAAAGTGTTTCTAAGCTGAAACTCCCCAAAGAGCACACTCCAAGAATATAATCCAAACAAAATGGCAGAGAAAATAAAGAACTTCTTCAAAAAGAAGAAGATTGATGCTAAATTCAAGCTCGCTGGGCCGGGACACAAGCTCAGTGAATCTACAATCAGTAGTCAATCATCCAATCATTCTAGGAGGGAGGACAAGATTGTGACAAGGTCAGGGTTGTCACAGGAGAGCAAAGTTGCTGCGGACGCTGCATTGGCAAGACTACAACAGACTAGAGATAATCCAGCCTTCAATACATCATTGGCTGCAATAAAGGTAAAAGCTGCTTGCTAGCTTAAGCCATATTTCCTATACAGTAAAATTCTTTAATCATTTGTAAATGTGCTTATTGTATTTAAAAAAAATAAACTAAGTTATGAAGACGAGAAACTACTGGAAACATATTATTATGAAATATGGCACTCACGACATTTGTAGAGTGTGTCATTGTCCTGAGTCATATTGTGTTTAGGTGTTCTCACATTGCTAACGGCGAATACTTGCATTGACATAATCAAGAAGCCAAGATAATTCACCAACAGCTTGCTCTTCAGTATGGCATTATCAATTCTGAAATGCCTTACTATACATACAACCCAGCGTCAGTTCTTAAAAATAGCAGTGCATTGCTCTACTGGGACTTTATCACTGATATGTATATTGTTGCCAATTGACCTGATATAGTGGATTGATCGGTGTGTGGTGCAATAATTGTTGATATTACTTTTCCACATGATGATAATGAGGTGATAATAAAGCTGAAAGGAAAAAGTATCAAAATACTTGGACCTTGCTCACAAGATTACTGTCATGTGGAATGTTGAATCAACTGTTATTGTTCCGATAGTTGTTTCAGTCAATGGTCTAATAGCAAAAAGCTTTAACCAACACCTTATGAAGCTTTCGCTTAACTGTTAGATCAAAAGTCGGATACAGAAGGCAGTGATTCTTGAGACGGCGCATATTGTGAGAAGGTTCCTCTGGAGCCTTCTTCACTCTGGAGCCCTGACCACCGGTTGCTTGGGCACTCAAATGTCCAGCAGTGGGAGGGTTGAATTTTTTTTTTATAAATTTGAATAGTGTTTTGTACTATATTAAATGAAAGAAAAAGAAATTCTTGTAAAACCATTGTCATATAAATCATAAAAACCATTTGTACCCATTTCTCCAAAATGGTGGCTGTGGGACAAGGGTTGAAACTTTCACGCAGACAAAGTCGCGGGCTTTGGGGTGTTTAAAAAAAAAGTAAGCATTTTATATTAAGAACTGATTTCATCAAGTTTCAGTTTATTATTTTATTTACTTTTCAGGTTTTAGTTTGCTAAATTGGATTGACATTCTCTCTAAATAGAATTAAGACACAAGTTTGGTACATTTTGTTTAGTCAATTGAAATTTATCTATTTATATAAAAATCAATGCCTATCCAAATGTTTAGGCTTTGTTCGGACTATTTAGTAGATGGTTTATGTTAAGTTTGTACAAAATCAGTTGAGCAGTTCTACATTTATCACATTTTTTCTAACAAATTAATTTAGGGGTGGGGTAGGGTAGGTGTAGGGTGAAGTATGGTTAAGAGTTGGGGTAAGGTAGGGGTAGGAGTAGTAGTAGTTTAGGGTAGGGATAGGGAAGAAGTGCACATAAGTCGAAGCGAAGTCAGCTAGTACTTTTTATTGTATAGATGTAAAGTTCTTTAACTACAAGAAAGTCCCGTTATTTGTTAGTGTGTCATAGGCTATATTTCATCCTCATGTTAAACGGGAACTACGCAAATGAAATGAAACCGTGTGTTGTCTGCTATGCTAACTGTATCTGCTTAGTCCTTACTGCTTATCTTATCTGCATTTGTCAGTATTATCTATATTTATTATTATTTTGTTGTATTTTTATTTTGCTGCAGTCTATAATCTCTAATTCTCAAATCTCTAGTACAAAGTAGAGGTAGAGACTAGAGAATCTCAACCTCTACTTTGTATTTGTACTTTTGAGTTTAGACTTAGAGTTTAAATTTGGTCTGATTCTGAAGTCTCGCGATGAGACTTTTCAAAAATATGCGGAATAAAACCGCGGGCGTCGCTAGCTTAAGAGGCTAGTTTGTAAGTTTGTTTGTAGCGAAACGATAACGTGTCTCAATATTAGTACTTTCTGAATAGCAATGTTGTAGCGCGTACTAAAAAGAACATGATATCTAGCAGCGCCACCTAGTTCTCGCGCGGGAAAGTGTGCTCACTCCGCACTTTGAATTGTGAAGGCTGGAACACATTCAATATAATATTCAATATTATATATATCATATTTTAAACCTTAGATTTATTTTTAAGTAATATATATTTGTATTGCTTAATTCTAATTTATACACTACAAAAACAAGGAAAGTCATTGGTTTAAAAAAGTAGCAAACAAAAGTTGACCTTGTCATTTAAGGTAGCGATCTCTTTTAAAATGTTTCATTTTTAAAGGTTTAAATGTAATTTGTAGGACTATAAATGATTATCTACTATTTAAAAATAAGTCGGGTTTTCCTTCCTGATGCTATAACTCCAGAACGCACGAACCGATTTTCACGGTTTTGTATTCGTTGGAAAGGTCTCGGGCTCCGTGAGGTTTATAGCCAAGAAATTCAGGAAGAATTTTAACTTAATTTTTTAGAGGTAGTTGAAAGTTTACATCGAGTTTCACGCGGACGAAGTTGCGTGCGTCCGCTAGTTGTTGTATAAAAAGAGCAAATGCTGAGTTACTTGTAATTTTGAAACAGCTCTCGAAAACTTATTTTGAGAGAGCCGCCATCCACCCCAACCAACTAATCGGTGAGGCTTGCAGCTACTTCTCCGATACCAACGCAGATTGTAGACGCCCAAAAAAACTCGACGTCCTTTGAGATCCTGACAATGTTTCCCAGGCAACACAAACACAAGCTACACAGCGTTTTCGCCGGCGAAGACGAGGTCCCCGATATCTGATGTCACCCAGACGTGAGCTTTTTAACTCACGATCTCGGGGGCGACCGGATACACTCAGGCTAAAGCACCCTTCCCGAACGACCCTCTAAATCGAGGTCCGAGTCTCAGAGGCGACGCCCTTAGAGAGTCGTTCCGCCCATCTACTCTGCTTCTGCCTTCGGGCCCTATCAGGCAATGCTTCTGCGCTCGCCCAAACCGCCGGGTGATGCTGCTGAGGGCCCATAAGGAGCCTATGGCATTTACCCTATCAGAAAAAAAAAGTTGACTTGAATTTTCAAGTCCTTGTATTTGAAGTACACTAGAAAAAGTCTACTAAGTAACAATAATACTAAGTAAAAATAATAACAACATTTAAAATTGTCTATTGTGTCAAAAGATTAAGTCATTCTAAAGTTTAAGCTACCAAAAGTTTAATGAAGTATATATTGATATATAACATTTGTAAAATAATCCTAATAACTTTAATTTTAGGCGCAAGTCAAGAAAGAGTTAGAAAACGAAAATGCCACCAACTCTAAATCAGAGCCAAGAGAGTCAAGCCCAAAAGTGGAAATCGAAAGTGATGTGCCCAAAAATTATGCTGCATCAGGAGTGTTCTTCAAGTAAGTTTAGCTTTAAGGGAATGTGAATGACAAATGATTTTTCTATTCTTCATGAAAAATCAATGAAAGTCAATTAAGCCATCGATAACTGATTTTATAATCAAACATTGTTGAGACAGTTAGGTATTTATTAAGTGCGGGTTAGGTTTTTTTCAGACAATGAAGACCAGAAAATTCCCAGAATATTAGGTTTTTCGCAGACAACAAAGACTAGAAAATTCCCAAATTCAATATGGGTAGTGTGGCATCAGTTACTGTAAGGAAATATGTGTCCTTATTTATAAATAGTATAAATCATTTTATAGTTCGTGTTTAACATTTCAATTATTTCATTTTAATGTTTACTGTTTGAGTTTACTTTACTCCCATATACTTGTAAACTAAACCTATTTGAAATAAATGAATTTTGACTTTGACTTTGACTATACTCTTGAGTTTTTGGACAAATGAAGTAAAAGCAATGGTTATGTCGATTTACAATGAGGCATATAATTGAATAACAACAAAAAGAAATATAAAAATGTATCAATTTCAGATGCCCCCTAATAAGCAATGATATTCTACCTCGTGATGAATGGAAGAGAAACATCAAAACATTCCTGTATGAACAGTTGGAGGACGAGCGAGGTCTGACTGCATGCCTCATCATACAATCTTGTAATAACAACAAGGAAAAGGTATGCTTAAATGTTTTATTTTGTTAGTAATAAGTTTAATAATGTCCATTTCGTTCAGTGGTTAGTTGACATTTACGAAATTGATATGTAACAAATGTCATCCGGTGCCTACTGGTGGATATCATACAGTAGGTAGATGACATTTCTCAATTGATTTGATGTTTTCTAATACCATAGTCTTATTTCCTTATACACAGCATTGCTGTTTCAATAGAGCATGAGTGCCAACATTCAAGCTTAACAGCTATGCCTCAGGGTGATAGACACAGGTCAACATTTGGATGTGTTCCTTGCATCATCTATGAAGTCAGAAGTATTACACTGTTTATAGAACATGGTATTCCAGTTACCATCTGGTAGACTATCTGAATGGTTCATCAATTATTTAAATAAAACCCACTATAATGTGCAACAAAATTTTGTTGGTTTTCCTTGTAAATAATAAAAATGGGATCAAGGAAACTGAATTTTCAGTTTTATTTTTTGCTTACTTTTAGGTTGAGACGTGTGTGGAAACACTTTGCAAGTATTTGGAGAACATTATCACTTACCCTGAAGAGGAAAAGTATCAGAAAATTCGAATGTCTAACAAGTAAGTCAATATTTTCACTTTTCAGCACTACATACATGTATATTTAGTCCCGAGTAAGTTGCAATAGCTCAACAATTAAAAAGTCAGATTTAAATTGGGGTCCTTGAGGCCCGTTTGTTGCATTATTGCTGTACCCATTAAAGCAGTATTTAGGAATATGAATTGGAGAAGAAAAGAGGAATAATGGTCTAGTTCATTTTATTTTTAAATAAATGCATAATAATATTATAAATGTGAATGTAAGTCTGCCCTTTTCATAACAGTCGGCCAAACCGCCAAGCGGATTTAAATGGACTTTGGTTTAAGGATAAATTTGACCTTGGAGCAGAAATAAGGGCTATTTTTTATCCCAGAAAAGTCCATAGTTCCTGCGGGATTTGGAAAACAGAAATTCATGCGTACGAAGTCACAGGCGTCCGCTTGTAAAGAATAAACAAATTTCAAAAAAATCATAACCAAACCCAAGAACCGACCAAATGATCACATAATGCGAAATCACACTGGTTAATCAATTGGACCAATGTGGCAGTTTTGCCAATATTCAGGGTAAAGAATCTATAATAAGCTTTATCAAAATGTCTAGAGCCTTCCGTGAAAGAGTGCAGCCTATAGAGGGATCGTTGGAGCTGCTGCTCGCCGCTGGGTTCACGCAACAGAAGTTAGCTAACGCGGAAGGCGTTGAGGAAGACTTTCTGGTGTTCAATCAGGAAAATGTGCCTTCAGTGGAGAGTTTGACAGTGAGTTCTCTTATATTGTATACCTTTTTTAACCAATCAATCTTATTTTTTTTAAATTGTTGTATTGAGATATATTTCTTTTTAACTGTTTAATTAAATCGTTTATGTGTAGTATTTATAAAACAGAGGTCCTGATTTCGATCTTCGGGTGGGCCGATTGAGGTTTTCTTAATTAGTCCAGGCCCTACCGGCAGACACGTAGAGCCAAGCGATTTAGCGTTCCGGTACGATGTCGCGTAGAAACCGTCGGAGGTACGGTTAGAATAAACTTCTGCCTCTACAAAGCCTTCCACTTAATTTCAGGTGTAAGGACTAATGAATAATAAAAAAATATAGTAATTTATTCTCGATACTTATGCATGTTTTTCTCTCATAGACGCAAACATTAATTGTGTCTATATTGACTAGTGTTCTTTTATATTGCAGACTTTAATTGAAGCACTGAGATCAGCAGAACCGATTCAACTGGAGTTAGACAGGAATCTGCAAGTGCTTCTGCCTTCGCAAGCTGCTAACAAAGTTCAACTACCGCCTTCCTTCTATGCCCTCACGCCTGAGGAGCTGAAGAAGGAACATCAGCTTAGGTAACCTATCTAATAAGTTAAAAAAAAAACACATTTTTATTAAATACTAGCGAACACTCGGTACTTCGTCCACGTAAAATCCGACCCCTAGCCTTATGTAGTATCCTATATCCGTCTTCTGGTTCTACCTAACTACCTCTCTACCAAATTTCAGCTAAATCGGTTTCAGCCGATCTTGAGTTATAAATACTGTTACTAACACGACTTTCTTTTTTATTTAGAGATAAAATTGTAAAATGTGTCAAATTCAGGTTTCACTTTATAAAGCTTGAAGCTTGTCAAATAGCAAAAGGGGTATTCGACGAGTTTTTTGTTAAATCTTCTGCATGTTTTCACTTTAGAGTTGAAAGGGGAATAATTATCACGTCTAAAAACTGTACATAATATAACGATTTTAAAAATATTTCCGTGATTTAAAAAATATTTTCATCTGTCATGCAATGGACAGACTAAATGCTAACAAAATATATATGTAGCAAGGTGTTATCATCATCATCAGCCGATGGACGTTCACTGCAGGACTGCCTTTTGTAGGGACTTCCAAACATCACGATACTGAGCCACCTGCATCCAGCGAATCCCTGTGACTCTCTTGATGTCGTCAGTACACCTGGTGGGGGTCGACCAACACTGCGCTTTCTAGTGCGGGGTCCAGCACCTTGGGACCACAACGTCCATCGCCTTATCGAACTATGTGCCCCGCCCATTGCCACTTCAGCTTCGCGATTCGTTGAGCTATGTCGGTGACTTTGATTCTTCTACGTATCTCCTCATTTCTGATTCGATCACGCAGGGATACTCCTATCATAGCTCGTTTCATCGCCCGCTGTGTGACTCTGAGCCTTCTCATGAGGCCCATAGTTGCGAACAAGTTCAAGGTGCTAAATAGTAATATTTCTTTCTCACCAGGGCTGAAGCAATTGAGAAGAGTCAAATGCTACGCACGAAGGCGATGCGAGAAAAGGACGAGTTGAGGGAGATGCGGAAATACAAGTTTGCGATCATCAGGATCAGGTTCCCTGATGGAATACTATTGCAGGTTAGTTTAATTAAATCATCGTTGATCATTGGACGTTACAAGTATCTAATATGGGGTATATATTTATTTATAATGCGTCGAAATGAAAAACATCACTTTCGGTATGAAAGCGATAGCGGCAGCAACAATATGTAAAACAAACCATTTCAGACAAAAATCTCTTGAAAGCGGAATTTGGAACTTGGACCTATCACAGCAAACAGACATGGCGATAACAGCATAATGTACAGGGTGTCTTGCTGTTCTTTGGTATAACAGATATTGAGAAACTAGATTGTGAAGTGTCAGAGCACTTTCAACCAACAACCTTACCAGCCTCAGACTAATTACATAAAGACCTGCCTCGCCAGACGTTACTTTTCTGTCAAAGTATATTATCAACGATCTAATGCTATTATAAACACTGTCTCTATAGAATCGATGTTTCATAGTTGTAATCGTGTTCGTCGGTTAAAAGACCCCGTAAAAATACACCCTTTTTGACGTTGAATGGTGTAAAAAACGGTCAACCACTTCTAGTTTAGTATAAGATATAATATATCTAATCTAAACTACTGTTCCTCGAAAAATGACTGATAGTTTTGTTTGTGAATTTGAGAGCGATACTATAGTCTGGCAAGTTCGTTGATAACACTCTCATGATATGCGGGTGACAGGGGGAAATATTGCTCGGGTATGAAATCGTGCGTGCGGGGAAGTGACGTGCAGCAGTCGTGGGTTTTTCATTCATAGCTACACGCCCCTCGGCCTGCGCGCATCATCGGGAGTGTTACGAACGAAGTTGCGAAGCTATAGTCCTTATGTATTATGTAATTAGTCTTGAGATAATAGCTTGTCGTTTGTTTCCGACACTGAATACTTGATCTTGTTGCAAACATTAATATGATCAACTCTTACAGGGCACTTTTTCAGTCTACGAACGCTACCAAGATATACACGACTTCGTACAAGAAAACCTCGAGCACAGCGGTCTGCCTTTCGTCCTAAACACACCTACAGGACACAAACTAGTAGAAGAGGATGATGCAAATAAGACCCTTATTGATCTACGTTTAGTACCAGCGACAGTGCTCACATTCGCCTGGCACAATTCCATAATCGAAGACATTAATAGAAGCCCGAACAAAGATGTTTATTTGAAACCAGAAGTCATGGTTTTAGTGCAAGAGATTTAATGTTTACTTTATTTTTTGTTTGTTAGAAGAAATAGATGTTATGCTTTATTAAAGACTGCATTATCATTATTTTGATTCAAGGAAAGTTCAAAAAAGGTGTCTTAAGTTACAACCAATCAGAAAACGTTTTAAAACAAAGAAGTTTTAAACTAGCCAATTACAAGATGAGATTTTTACGAGTATCTTGTATTGTGATTGGTTGACTGGATGCTTGGTTTTGATTTTTTCTTTACTGAGCTGATTTTATACACTTTGTTTGCTTGCAGTTTAATTTTTCTCAGGTAAAAGCATAAATATGTATAATTTAAATTTATAAATGATGGGCGAAATATTCATTCCCTTATTTCACCTTTTAAGTTGTATTTTTGCGACAAAAGGTCGAATGTGTCCTCCAAAGTTCAATAGAAAATTATCAATTAATTTTGTCATCAATTTAATTTTGGTAAGCAAGATTTTCAAAAACACTACTTCAAAATATTCACTTAATTAAACCACACAATATAAAAGAATTATTTTGTATGAAATCAGCATCAATTTAAATAAAAAATTAAACTATAATAATTGTTGTATAACACTACTTATTAACAAATGCATAATAATAATATTTATATAGGTAATTTATTAAGATAACAAAGTTATCGATGTATTTCCATTAATTAAACCTATAGTGTAGGTTCAACCACTAGGTTGAAAATACAAAAATGAAAATAGAAATGAAAAAGAAAATAGAAATCCTACTAAAGGTAGAACATATAAAATTAGCAAATCGACGAACACACTCAAACGAGATGGTTCTTAGCTTACATGTATAGTCCTTTTCATGAAAGAAGAAACAGGCTTGCTTTAATTCATCTATTTAAAATATTTTTAATCTAACTGTGGCATTCACACGTCAGTTCCTATTAAAGCATTTTATTCTAGAATTCCCTCTTTTTCCCTTTAAATATATGCACTTAACTCTTTCTGTGAATTCTTACTGCTATTATGTATCTAAATACGGTATATGCTTGATGAAAATGAATGATAATGGTTTGGATTAGTCGCGCTTTGCTAGAAAACTTCTGTTAAAGTGTTTTTCAGAAAGCATGGGTACTGTGACAGTTGCTTTATGACGTTCATAATACGTGCTATTATCGTGAATCGCGGCAAACCAGCAAGAGTGAAGCGAACTGTCACCGTACCCATGCTATCTGAAAAACACTAGCGACTACTATAACTACAAAATTGCACGATGTATTACTTATTATTAGATATACAAATGCTCCGCTAGAGTGTAGTCGAATTTAAACTTTAATACAAGACTCATTAGGTTCACTTTCATTTTATTTGTAGATAACACACCTACTTGAAAAAAACTACATTCTAATGTCACTCATATTCCAGATATCACATACCTGCTGTATGTAGGATGAGATGTTAAAGTTAGGCATATTTTTATAATGTATGGTGTACTTTGTAAATTGATTGTAAAGGTAGGTAGGTATACCTTTACCAAGGGCGTATCAGCCGTAACAATGATATGGGTCCCTGAACCACAGGGGCTCCTTACGAGTGAAGACAAAAATTTGTAAAATTCAATCTACAATCTCACTTAATCTGTTGTTTTCCGGAGGAAAAAAACATGTAAAAAAACTAGGGCCCCCAAACTAATCTTGATACAGGGCACACTACTGAGTTTTACAATCAACTTTCAAAGTATCTATCTATATATATAAAAATCAATGCCACTTTTCGTTGTAATTCCATAACTCAAGAACGGGCTCACCTATCCAAACCAAATGCTTAGGATTTGGTCGGCATATTTAGTAGATGGTTTATGTGAAGTTTGCATAAAATCGGTCGAGCCGTTCCTCATTTGTCACATTTTTTGTAATAAATGAATTCAATAGAAACTTTTTTCACAGAAACTTTTTTGAAGTTTTGTTGACAGGACAAGCACGTTGTTATGTCATTCATGCCGTCAGTTCATTTTGGACGTGGTTCGATGAATTTATGTGTACTTTTCTAAGTTGCCGTATATGATTTCACATGGCATCATATGCGACAGCTTCTTGGGAATTTGTTTTTTTTTTGTTCTAATTTTTTTTTTCGAGTTTTAAGCGAAAACATATGTGCATACGGGAAAAATGCCACCAGCCAGACGAGCAAATATAGGTCGGCGAACGCGTAATGCAAATGATGTGGCATTACTAAGACGATCACAGACTGCAGATGAACGCGCACAAGCTAATGCATCGCAGCGTGAACGTAATGCACGCAATGGATTTGTTAACCCAGTACCTGTACTGAATCTTGCACGGCCATCACGAATACGTCGTGCTGTTTTGGCTGAAATGATGCGTGCTGCTTTTAATTACAACAGTCAGATTGATTATAGTATGTATGGATACATTGGAATGATGGACGCAATATGTCCACATTGTGATGCGGCTAACTTTCCAGGTGAAACGCCCGGCATGTGTTGTGCTAATGGCAAAGTGAGATTGCCAGCATTAGAAACTCCACCCGAACCATTGTATTCATTTATTTTTGGGACATCGCAAGCGTCGAAGCACTTTCGGAGTCATATTCAACAATACAATTCGGCATTTCAAATGACTTCTTTTGGTGCAACTAAAATTATTAGAGATAATTTTATGCCGACGTTTAAGGTAAATACTTCAACAGGATTATTCCATGTTTGTATCAATCTGAAGCATAAAGTATATTTAAAAAAAAACTGATATAAGATTTACCTAAAATTGTATACATGTTACAGATTCAGGGCCAGATTTATCATCAAGCTGGTTCGTTATTGCCATACCCCGACGCTGATCATCAATTTTTGCAAATTTATTTTATTGGTGATGAAAATCGTGAATTGGATCAACGTTGTGCAATTGTTTCGAATACAAGACGAGAAATTATTCGTGAGCTACAAAGGTTTTTCCATCAGCATAACGCATTAGTTCAATTGTTTAAAATTGCTCTCGATCGTATGCCAACTGATAATCACAAAATCGTAATAAGAGCTGATAGAACACCTTTTGGAGAGCATGCAAGGCGATTTAATGCACCAACAATTGATGAGGTTGCAATTGTAATTCTTGGTGATCAGTTTCAATCCCGTGATATTGTACTTCATCGTAGAAATGAGCAATTGCAACGTGTTTCGGAACTTCATCGTAGTTACGATGCATTACAGTACCCAATATTGCATTGGAAAGGTGACGATGGTTACCATATCAATATACCAATGATTGATCCACGAACAGGTAAATAATTGACCTATTTTTAGTGTGTTGACATTTCATTTCTACAACTTTCTAAAGTCACATTTTGTAATTATTTTCAGGTCTACATATACAGAAAAAAGTTAGTGCCATGAATTTTTATTCGTATCGATTGATGATTCGTCCACAAGAACAAAATTATATCTTAAAATGTGGTAAACTATATCATCAGTACATCGTTGATATGTATGCCAAAATAGAGACTGAACGTCTTAATTATATTCGTTTCAACCAAGCAAAATTAAGATCCGAAGAATATATTCATTTGCAAGATGCGATAGCGAATGATGCTAATGTTAATGACATCGGACGTTTAACTATATTGCCATCTTCGTATATTGGTAGCCCACGGCATATGAACGAATATGCACAAGACGCAATGTCTTATGTACGAAAATACGGTCGACCGGATCTGTTCATTACATTTACATGTAATCCGCAGTGGGATGACATCAAGAACAATTTATTTGAAGGCCAGTCGACAACTGATCGTCATGACATTACAGCACGTGTTTTTCGGCGAAAATTGAAAGCACTTATGGATTTAATTGTGAAATTACGTGTATTTGGAGAGGTGCGTTGCCATATGTACTCCATCGAATGGCAAAAAAGGGGATTGCCGCACGCACATATATTAATTTGGCTGGTAAATAAAATAACTCCGGATCAAATCGATAACGTTATATCAGGTGAAATTCCTGATCAAACTGTTGATCCTGAGTTATTTGATGTTGTCGTTAAAAACATGATACATGGTCCGTGCGGTGAACTAAATATGAATTCGCCATGTATGATTGATGGAAAGTGTTCGAAACGATACCCAAGACAATTGACTTCAGACACAATAACGGGCAATGACGGATATCCGTTGTATAGACGTAGATCACCTAATGATAATGGCAAAACGGCAACCATTAGAATGCGTAACCAGGACGTTGAAGTTGATAATCGTTGGGTGGTTCCGTATTGTCCATTATTATCGAAAATATTCAAGGCTCATATAAATGTGGAGTATTGTAATTCAGTCAAATCCATTAAATATATTTGCAAGTATGTAAATAAAGGGAGCGATATGGCTGTTTTCGGTGTAGCTGGTGATAATAGAAATGATGAAATTACTCAGTATCAACTGGGGCGCTATATTAGTAGTAATGAAGCTGTCTGGAGGATTCTGTCGTTTCCAATGCACGAAAGACATCCTGTGGTTGTTCACTTAGCTGTGCATCTTGAGAATGGCCAACGTATTTATTTTAATGAAGCAAATGCATTGGAAAGAGCAGCACACCCACCAGCGACTACGTTGACAGCTTTTTTCAAATTATGCGAAACTGATACATTTGCTAGAAATTTGTTATATTCCGAAGTGCCTCAGTACTATACATGGAATGTGTCTTCAAAAAAATTTCAAAGACGTAAACAAGGAACAGCAGTCGATGGGCATTCAGGCATTTTCAAAACAGATGCAATTGGGAGAATGTATACAGTACATCCAAACAATGCTGAGTGTTTTTATTTGCGATTGCTATTAGTTAACGTCAATGGCCCAAAATCATTTCAAGAATTAAGGACAGTCGACGGTCATTTGTGTCAAACATATCGTGAAGCATGTCAACTCTTGCATTTGTTGGAGGATGATGCACATTGGGATTCAACACTTAATGATGCATCTACGTCAGCTCATCCACAACAAATACGAATGCTATTTGCCATTATATTATCGACATGTATGCCATCAAATCCACTTGAATTATGGAACAAATATAAAAATTATATGGCAGAAGATATTTTAATTCGTATGCGTCATCATGCAAGAAATCCTGATTTGTTGATTACCTTGGAAATGTGCAACGAAGCTTTGATAATAATTGAAGATATATGTCTAACGATTGCAAATAAAGCATTAGTACAATTGGGTATGACCGCACCAAATCGTCCCATGCATGATTTGTTTGATCGTGAATTGCAACGTGAGCAGGAATTCAACTGTAATGATTTGCGTTTATTTGTACAATCGAATATAACCAAATTAAATATTCAGCAAAAACATGTATATGATACAATCATGCAAGCCGTTTCCAATAATGCAGGTGGATTATATTTTTTGGATGCACCTGGTGGCACAGGTAAAACGTTCGTTATATCATTGATTTTAGCGACTATTCGATCAGATCAGAAAATTGCACTAGCACTTGCATCTTCGGGAATTGCTGCTACATTATTAGAAGGTGGTCGGACCGCACACTCTGCATTAAAATTGCCATTGAATGTACAGGTGATTGAAACTCCAACTTGCAATATATCGAGAAATTCTGCTATGGCAAAAGTTCTGCGATTAACGTCAATTATTTTATGGGATGAGTGTACAATGGCGAATAAAAAATCACTAGAAGCATTCAATCGAACAATGCAAGATTTACGTGGTAATCAACAGCTTTTTGGTGGTGCTTTGATATTACTTTCAGGGGATTTTCGTCAAACATTGCCTGTCATTCCTCGATCAACTCCTGCTGATGAAATAAATGCCTGCTTGAAGTCATCAGTTCTTTGGAGATATCTACAAAAATTGACACTAAACATTAATATGCGTGTTCACCTACAAAATGATCCAGCTGCCCATGAGTTCTCAAAACAATTGTTAGAAATTGGTGACGGCAAAATACAAATCGACAGAACCAACGGATTGATCGCTGTACCGAACAATTTTTGTACAATTGCGCAATCGATAGATGAATTGATTGAATGTGTTTTTCCGAATATTGTTCAGAATTACAGAAATCATGATTGGTTGACAGAACGCGCCATTTTAGCACCGAAAAACATTCATGTCAATGCAATTAATTTTCAAATTCAAGCGAAACTGCCAGGCGTAGTCACGAAATATAAATCAATTGACAGTGTTATGAATCAAGATGAGGCAATGAATTATCCAATTGAATTTTTAAATTCATTGGAGCCGGCTGGTATGCCACCGCATTGCTTGAATCTGAAAGTTGGTTCTTCGATTATATTATTGCGAAATATTAATCCACCAAAACTGTGTAACGGAACAAGATTGGCAGTGAAAAAGTTATTGCCAAATTTGATTGAAGCTACGATCTTAACTGGTAAATCAAAAGGAGAAGTTGTTTTGATACCGCGTATACCTATGATTCCAACTGATATGCCTTTTGAGTTCAAACGTTTACAATATCCTGTGCGTTTATCATTTGCGATGTCCATCAACAAGGCCCAAGGTCAAACACTTCACGTTTGTGGTGTGAATTTGGAGGAACATTGTTTTTCACATGGCCAGTTATATGTTGCCTGTTCCAGAGTCGGTACCCCCAGCCGTTTGTTTATTTATGCTCAAAATGGAAAAACAAAAAATATTGTTTATCCAAATGTTTTGGATTAAGTGTGTTGTAAATAGCTAGCAATTGATTTCGATTTTAAATAAAATATTTTTTTGATTAAATAAATGAATTTGATGTTCCGATTTGTTTATTTTATTTCACTTTATACGTAGCGAAGCACGTACCGGGCCGCTAGTCTTCTATAAATCAAATACATAATAATTGTAATTTTATTCTATTAATAAATTTTTTTTTGATATATTAATATTAAAAAAAAATAGAACTGGTACTTGGGAGTCGCGTAAACATTTGGTTGGTGTAATATCAAGTCATATACTTAAGACCATTATATTTGGTTTTACATAAATGCAGTGGCGTACTATAAATGCAAATGCCCTGCTTACCCTGAATACCCATTAATAACCTTGTGTTGGGGAAGGATTTCCCATTTTGTATAATTTGTACATACCCTAGTTAAAATCCTTATGAACGCCACTGCTTACATATTTAGTTCCAAAGGTGTCTTTCGTCTCCAGGGTTTAATTGCAAACGGCAGCAATAAATGCATAAAAGTTAATTTTAATAGTTAATTTTATATAAATAGTTACATACTGTTATAAAACTTGAATGTATTCTATTTTAATGTACACGAGATTCGCTCCACGAAATACATAATGACTATGTTACATGTGTGCAGTTTTATTTAATACTTAAAGTCATTTATCTAAACTACTTATGTTATAGAGAGGTAATATTTGATTTATTGTTCGTTTCGTTTGTTACGTTTTAACTAAAATAATGTTCTATGTTGTAATTAGTGATCATAAATTTAGTGTGGGCATGGAGAACATGGCAGGCAGGGGAGAGTCAATGCATTCTAAAGGGATCCCTTAAACCTACACCCGTGTCACAAGTCCTGGGACCTGCTCGAGGTGTTTCCTCTAATAATCGTCATAATAGGCTATTTTGTTACGTATTCCTACGGTACGGGAACTACGCAGGTAAAACTGCGGGACGTTTTGTAGTGTTTTATATGGGAGTACGATGTTGTATGTCTAGTCTAATGGTAATGGTACCGTCTGGCCCAGTGGGCCGTTCAAATAGGCTGAGAATTATGAAGTGCCATTAAAATCGATTCAGCCGATCCAGAGATTAGTCAGATAAATAAATAATATATAAAATATTAAAAAAAATTAAAAAAGCTCGTGTTTGTTCTGTTAAGCACTTGCGATAACCATTATTTTAAAATCACAGTCAGACATTTAAATATTTATGTCTATATTTTATTGGGTACATTTAAATAACACACAAAGTAGTAAAATGTTTTTTTTATTTGTACTCAATGCATTAAACAATTACAAGAAAAAATTACAGTTTTAACATTCGTTATGACATCACAATATAACCACAGCTAACTGAATCGCCGTAAATTAACAAATTTAATTCTAACTAATATTACAGATAAATGCGAATGTGAGCCTATACTAATACTTTAACCATAGAAATGTGGCTTTCATATGGTTAAAGTATTGGTATAAACCATACAGATGAAACCACGAGGCATTCGTTAGTAAAATATATATCTAATTAATTATTTATCAAATTAATTACTTATTCTAGTTTAAAGAACGTCAGAACAACAGATTTTTTTTTAATTATAAAGTGAGACATTGAGGAAGATGTGTGACATCGAAAACCATTATAAAATCTTTAGCAACCATTTACTAGCAGATGATAATTTATACACACAAACGTGTCTGTACACCTTATTGTTATATATAGAATATCTATACATAATAATCATTATATTCTCTTCTGAGTGATTTATTTATTTTTCTTTTATCCGCGAACGTTTCTGTTCCATATCCTATTAGTCTGCTTTAAAGTATGCAGTTTCACATAAAAGTTACTGTCGAGGCGAGGCGTCCGAGGCGTTATAGTGAGTTTTAAGCCGCAATCTACGCCAAAATATCAGCTTCATCCTTTTCGGGAAGTTCGTTCTCTATAGTGATGGATTTGGTGCAATCTTCCGTCTTGTAAATGCCCACGAGTCGATTGGAGACTTCAAACATGTTGTACCGGAGTGATATTATTATGAATTGGGCATTTTTTGTGCGCTCCTAGAATAGAAATAAATAATTATATTAAATTTTTTCATGATGAAACAGTTAAATTATTTTCATCTACTTTTATATGATTAAACTTTAATCATAAAATATCACAAAGACATAGATTATTCACGTGCATATGGCATTGAAACAATAACATCTTTGCCGGTAGGGTGGTATCTAGCCACGGCTGAAGTCTCCCACTAGCCAGACCAGACCAATCAAGAAAATCTCAATCTGCCCAGCCGGGTATCGATCCCAGGACCTCTGTCTTGTAAATCCACGGCTTGCCCAATAAGTCAATATGCACGAGGAGTGCATCTTATAAAACGAACGAAGTGCGTTTCGCACGCACTGTGCATAAAACACAAAAACACAGTGGGTTTTTGTGTTTTATGCACAGTGCGTGCACTTTCTAATCTCATGCAATAGATATAATATTTTTATAGGAAATGAAAATCTAATACTAATTAATGTACATGATATAATATCTTAAACCGACGCGCCAAAATTCTAAATTCGAAAATTGTAAACGCAATCTTGTGTCACAGAAGATATTATAGAACTATTGAGGGTTATTTAATAACCCCTGTCAAACAATATTTACAGTATGCTAGCATGGGTCTAAGACAGCGCTAAAAAGACCAATAGCGGCGGAATGGAAAATTTTGCATTGTTGTTCTGTTGCGATGTAATTCAAGATCTGAAGGCGTATATACCAATGAGGCAGTTAACTAAATCTCACCTTAATATAATTGGCCACAATGGAAACATTCTTGAAGTCTAGAGCAGCATCGATTTCGTCCATCACATACAAGGGGGTGGGCTTATAGTAATGTAACGCAAACACCAACGCAAGGGATGACAATGTCTTCTCACCCCCGGATAGGTTTGATATGTTCTTCCAAGATTTGTTTGGTGGCCGAACACTGAAAAATAAAAAAAAATCAATAAAATATACAGTAAAATTAACATAAATATATATGAAATTCGAAAAATATATTATTTTGAATACATATTAGTTTTTTTTTTTCAAATATCAATACAGTTGAATTGAGTAGTCTGCCTAGAATTTTTAAAATAACTATGCTTTTAATAATTATTTACATGAATGAACTTTTTTTAATTCACATGCGAAATCGCAAGTGTTCGCTAGTATTTAAAAAAACATATACAACTAATAGACACATGCAATTCTGTCCACGTGAATCTCTGTTATTTTTTTTTTAAATAGAAGTTTTTACATGCCCTTCGCAGTAATGCTGCTTGACGGTATAAATAAAGATAGTATTGCATAATATCTTTCTCTTGTCCCGATATATGTCGTTGACTTTCCCCAACTGTCATAAAAAACCTTACTACTAAATACCTAGTATGACTATATAGTATGATAGATTGTACCATTATTTTGGTGGTAGAGGAAACACCTCCACCACCACCTGAGGGATCACTTTAGAATGCATAAACCTCCCCTGCCCGACATGGTCTACGTTCCCACACGAAAACAATTTATGATCAATAATACAACAAAACACTATTGCACAAAATCACTAACGCGACCAGCAGCGTGACGGTGTTCACGCTGCCTAACAAACAACAAAAGTTATTAAATACTCTCTTATTTATACCATCACTGTTGCAACGGCATCATACAAACACTTCCCCTCAACAATAATATAAATAATGAATGTTATTACCACCGTAATCGTAACACTATAGCTTGGCAACTTCGTTCGTAACACTCTCGATGGTCCGCGCGGGCCGGGGGGCGTGTAGCGATGAATGAAAAACCCGCGACTGATGCACAATTTCACACCCGCGCAGTCTGTCCCCCCGTCGCTCGCATATCATCAGAATGTCATCAACGAATTTGCCAGACTATAACTACTCTTTCCTTACCTAAAAATGATTCCCTCTGTGAATGGATCCAGCGAGTCGACCAGTTCCAACTCCGCGTCACCGCCAAGTGTTATCATCTGGTACATCTCCTTTAATTTAGCTGTTATTGTATTGAAACCTGGCAACATATACATCGGAATTTTAATATTACAACACAAAACCTTAATAATAATTACAACAAAACATTATTGCACAAATATACTAACGCGACTAGCAGCGTGACGTTGTCCACACTGTCTAACAAACAACTACTCAAGTCATCAAATACCCTCTTATTTATACCATCACTGTTGCAACAACTTCATACAAATACCTTCCCTCCACAATAACATAAATAATGAATATTAATACCACCCATATCCTCAGATTAACCACACTACTTACCGCAAAGAAAATCTGTAGTCCTCTTCTTTCTGAGCTGGTCGTACAAGGCTCTCATTTCATTCCTCTTAGTCGTGATCTCGTCTAACTCGGCCGCTCGTTTGATGTAGAGCTCCTCTTTTGTTCTGTAGTCCTATGACATGCATTTTTTATATTACTCGGACCCGGGTCAAGCTTCGCATTGACTCATTCCCTACCCCCTATCCTATTCTACTCCCACCCTACACATACTCTACCCTACTCCCACGTTACCCTACCCCTACACTAACTTCAATCAATTGTTTTTCTTTCCCGGAACTTTTCCACTAACACATGCACCTTATGATATGGTATTAAAGTTCAAATTCCCTATTAAGTATTATTACGAATCGTTTGTATGGGAGTATAGAAATAGAACAGAAATATAAAATATTTTAGGATGGACAACTCTTATTACTTAGGGATTTGAAAAATAGTTAGTAACCGATTCTCAGAGTTACTGAATATGCATAAACAATTTCATAAGAATTGGTCAAGCCGTTTCGGAGGAATATGGGAACGAACATTGTGACATGAGAATTTTATATATTTCATCTTTGTCTGTTTTGTCTGTAACAGCAGAACCAATTATAATGATACTTTGACTAGGAGAGAAAGAAATTTATTAAGCAACATATTGAAAGAATCAGTTATCGTTGAGCTATAAAGGATTCAATATGAATAACTATCCTCAGTGGTAAAAAGGCCAGGTTTATCTAGGGATGGTCGTTCGATCCCCGTGCGCTGGTCTATTGTCGTACCCACTCCTATAGCTTGGCAAGTTCGTTGATGACACTCCCATGATATGCGGGCGACAGGGGAGGAAAAACTGCGTGGGTGTGAAGTCGAACGCTCGGGGCAGACGGAAGGACTGCGCGGGTATGAAGCTGTGCGCGCGGGGTTTCGGGAGTGTTACGAACGAATTTGCCAACCATAACACAGTTTCTTCCGACTAGTTGTAGGGAACAAAAATATTGGTCATATTTAAAGATATGGCAAATATTTTTTTTTTAATTGTATTGTAACTTTAAAAGACTTACCTGGACAGCCTGTATGTTGGGCTTGTTGTCACCGACCCTTGCCTTCTGAGCAGCCAATCGGTTCCTGATCTCGTCCACCGCGCACTCCTCCAACTCCTCGGCCGTGTGGCGCACCAGAGGGGTCGGCCGTTCGATTCCCGGCACACCGTCGAACCCGGGGTCTTCCAGTTTAAGTGTAGTCAACTAGACAATTGATTTTTCTTATTTAGTAAATATTAGCTTCATAGTATAACATACTTTTAAACAAGAATACAAAAAAGAACTGGGTCTCTAGCCACGTTACATATCGACTCCCATACTTTGATAACTAAAAAAACTCACTTGAAAGATAAATGTCGACCAAAAGCGGCGTAATTGAAAATATGTCTCTCTTTCATTGCGATGGGATGAAAGAGAGCGATATTTTCCGCCGCTATTGGTCGACAGTATATATTTTTCTCTTCGTTAACGAATGCTAGGCATATCATCATACCTCCTTTTCCCATAACGGCGGTTTGGAGGCGCAGTCCTGGATGGACTTTTCCATTTTACTGACAGCGTTGTTGGCTTCCAATCGCTCGCTCTTCATTTTGTTCTCTTTGCTCTGTAACTTCGATATCTCTTGTCTGAGACCGCTGAATTCGCTTGTGCCTTCGTTGATTCGTTCTTCTAACTGTAAACGTTATACTTATAGTCTAAGATCCAGTATAAGAAACATATACACTCATCTGTTATTTATTAGTGGGAATACATAAATAATATGGTAAGCTTCGTCCTCTATAAAAAGAGGACAAACGGCCTAGGATGCTCTATAAATATAGTAAACAAAAAAAACCTTGGCTGAGTTTGTTGTGGGCTTGTTTTGAGCCCTCGTAAGTTTAACTATAGTTTTCGACTTTAATTATCACCATTAAATCATAGCATAACTTGACGTTTCAAAAGTGGTTGTAAAGCTTATTAAATAAAAATAAATGAATTTTGGGTTTGACTTTTGAGTTTATAAATGGATACATTTGTACAGATCGCTATATTTTCGTCACACCGCGACAATTTTTTTTGCCGCTATTGGTCGGCAATATATCTTTCTCTCTTATGACGATATATGTAGTTGACGCATACTAGACTTTCTGGCCCAGCAGTGGGCTTTTAAAAATGGGCTAATGAGAGCATGTGAAAATTATGAAAGTTGTCAATAGATTATTCTTACCTCATCAAACTCTTTTTGAAACTGTGCACTGTCCAAACTAAGTTGCTTCTTTTGATTATTTAATGATTCGATATTCTTCTCCGTTTCCTTTAGATCTGCTTCCATTTGATTTATTTTATCTTTGGACTTCTTTGAATTCCTGAAAAATGTATTTACTAAGTTCCTACATACATTGTTATCATGGACTATTTCCTATGTAATTTCATTTCATATAAAAAATAACAATCAATTTTGCGAGTCTGTTTCCTATAGTATAAATAATTCTCTTTTTTAAACAGCTAATCATATAAACTAGCACTAAAAAGGTAAGACTTCACTTTTTATTTGTTTGTTACGAATAGGCACCGAAACTACTGGACCACTTTAAATAAATCTTTCACCATGGGAAAACTACATTATCAGCATTATTAACTATCATTTTTTTTGAGGCAACTTACTCACAATATATTTTTAATGTACTAATTTTGACGTAAAACACTTTTCATCCAATAAACAGATGGGTGAAGGTCTTTTGTAATGCAGATCATAGACTATCAGGTGAGATCACATTCTAACTTGTCACACTAGTCTAGATTAAAAACATCCTTACCTTATGCTAGTGTTTATAGCGACCTTCAGTTTAGTGACCTCGGTGGAGATCTTGTCAATCTTCTTTGCGAGGTCATCGACATTCTTCTGCAAGTCCTTCACTTTGTTCCCCGCCACCGCAGCTATCTGTGCGTCTACGCCGTGGACTTCTTTCTCTACCTACATATAAAAAGAAAAAAATCACTGATGAATCAATGACTTTTTTTGGCAATATGAGTATGGTGAACTAATAAAAAATATTCAAAACATTTTTTTTTTCAAGAATTCACAGGCTTACAGAATTAATGACTGTAATTCTCATTCCACAATCTTTAAGACAGGAATTTCGATAATGTCAAAAGCACAGTAAAGATATTACAAGCAGTAGAATAACTCGGCCGTATTTTTGAAATAAATACCTACAGCCGCGCGCTCCGTAAACATGTGATAGGGCTGCCCGCTTCCAGCATTTTAATTACATTTGCTAACTTTGTGTTTCCACTTAGTTTTGTGATTGTAAATAAACTTTTTTTATATAAACAAATAAAATACTTTGTAAATTGTAGTAAAATGGGAAGTGATAAATAAAAATGCGTGTTTTTTGATTGGTTGATTTAATTAAGGCTAATACTACGTCAATGATCTTGAAGGATTGGTCGTATTCTTAAACATATTTATTTCGGTGATGCCATCTAGGTATTACCTCCACACTACGTGAACAAATAAAAAAAAAAATAAATACCTTCATGAAATTGTAGTGATTTAAAATAGATAATGAAACAATGAACAAACGCACTAATTGTCCCTACGATACGATAGGTCCCCTAGATTTCTCTAGGATGCCATTATCAGATCCTGACATGAAAAAAATGGGACTAACCTGAAAGAATACTCATCCAAACAAAAAAAAAACGGTTTACAAATGACGATCCTTTTTGGAAGTCGGTTAAAATTCTTGTCACCAATGCCAAGCTGAGCAAAAGTTTTATGAGCTTGCACATTAAAGCTTATAAAATCCGCCATTTTGATTTTTTAAGAACTAAGTTACCCAGTGACACTCGGCCTATCTAGACGAGTCTAATGACATATCATTTATCAGTATGTGTGCTTGGCAAATTTGTTCGTAACACTCCCGAAGGTCGGCGCGGTCCGGGAGGGGGGTAACGATGCCCAGCGCGTACGACTTCACACCCGCGCAGTTTTTTCCTCCCGTCGCCCGCATACAACAACAAGTCATAACATTCAAACACATACTCCTCCTTTGTGCTTCGCCGCAGTCGGGTAACAAAACACAAATGATCCGAGCACAGTCACACAAAACATTGTACAAGCAGTCGAGGTTTTAACACAAGCTTATCGTACCTACTGTATCGTGATTCATGAACCGCGTATAACTACCTATTTCAATCGTGTCAATTTCTTTCCTTTACTCTATTCACTTTATTTACTAATCCAGATACCTACCTTTATTCTGGAGATAAAAGGAAATACCTTATCCATTAAAAAATACAAGATTATGTACCTACCTACTAATAAGTAAATTTATTTTAAAGTCTTACCTTTCAGAGTTTCCAGGTAACTTAAAAAAAGTTATCTCTGGATGGGATAATTTTGAATTCATGCATCCAAAAACGGCACAATATTTCCTACTGGTCATAATTAAAAAAATCTAATATTATTAATACACTTTACTCTGTTAATACACCGTGCGTTCGTTCGTCACCGCGGCACAGTCGCGACTGTCTTCACCCTACGATCACCCCATGTTCAAGGTGCGTAGGTATAGCTCGCGTTTCGACCTCTAGTATGAAGTCCAACTACTGGTTGTAATATCTTTACTGTGTCAAAAGTATATTTTAAAATGACTATTAAGAAATGAAGGATGTCAAAACGTACCAATAGGACAACAGGATGTACTCAAAGCGAAAAGGTCTAAGGCAGGAGTCTGCAACCTGCGGTTCTTTAAATCATACGCAAATATGAAATGAACTGGAATGCGATGGATATATGAGAGTAATTTTAGTGGCCCAAAAACTGTGAGCTTTCGTAAGTTGGATTTTAGAAGTAAAACTTCTTTACGGGTTGTAGAGGAAGTTAATGAATGCTTTACGAAAGTGCAATCAGACGAGACTTTTAAGATGCGTGCTGCCATCTACAAGCATAGTGAAACAGCGTTATTTTAATCTACCGATAGATGGCGTCCTTAAGAGAACTTTGAAACAATCCCTTTTTGCAGAATACAAGAACCTAATGCGATGCAGATGCCTGAGGGTCATAGATTACTCTTTATTTTTTATTTTTGCAAATTTTTACTTCAGTCATGTGCTTTAAAGCACACACGTTCTTCCAACACAAAAGGTTGCCAACCCCTGGTCACGCATAGGGTTTGTTGAGGATATATAATAAAATGTATTTACTTCGCCGGCGTCATGTCTCGCTTTCTCCAGTTTCTCTTCGGCGGCTTTCAACACACCTTCCAACTTTGTCTTCTGCCTCGCGTCCACTTTGCTCGACGCGACCTTGCTCTCTTGCATTGTTATTTGATTCTGAAAAACAATATTAAAAAGATTACTACACCTGTTGAAGCTGTAATTTGTTCCGTCAAAATAATACTTTCAATTTCACAAACAAAGGGGAATAACCTTCCCCAGGCCAGACCTACCCTATAACCACCTGGCAGTTAGTCTGTTTGTCTGGGTTATTTTTTGGAAAGACTGAACCGATTTCAATGGGACTCACTGGGTCAAGATACAGGCTATTGATACAGGATAAAGCAAAATATATATGTTTATTCCGGATATCTTTCTGTAATAATTGGTATTGTGGTTCAGAATTTTATATGCCAATAAAGACGCGGCTATTCGCTAGTTCCATATAACTATCCTCAATAGCTCAACGGTAAGAGAGGTCGGACTCATCACCAAGGGATGGTGGTTCGATCCCCACCCCGTTGGTTTATTGTCGTACCCACTCCTAATACAGTCTTTCCCAACTAGCTGGAAGGAAATGGGAATATTGGTCATATTTAAAAGCTATAGCAAATATTCTTTTTTTAAAAAAAATGCTTACTGCTAAGTAAATACTTACTTCTAAAGTAGGCACTTGCTCAGTTAAACTCTTCGTCTCAATGTCCAACTTGTGCAAAGTAACTTTGCCTTCTCTGACACTTCTTTGTATGGACGAAAGAGACTCTTCAAGGTTAACCTGTTCGCTTCTGAGTTCTGATAATCTGAAAAAAAAATGTGAAGTGAATCTTCAGTACTTGTACTATTATGGACTATGTACTTATCTATACTAATATTTTTTTTTTATTTATTTTTTACAAGTCATCAGGTCAGATTGTAGTCAAGGGCTACCTTGACTACAATCTGACCTAATGGTAAGTGATGATGCAATCTAAGATGGAACCGGGCTAACTTGTTAGGAGGAGGATGATAATACACACTCCTTTCGGTTTCTACACGGCATCGTACCGGAACGCTAAATCGCTTGGCGGTACGTCTTTGCCGGTAGGGTGGTAACTAGCCTCGGCCAAAGCCTCCCACCACACCACCAGCCACACCTGGACCAATTAAGAAAATCTCAATCGGCCCAGCCGGGGATCTAACCCAGGACCTCCGTAAATCCACCACTGCGCCACAAAGGCCGTCAAAAAAAGGCAAAGTTTGTGAGGTTGTTGCAGGGATCTACAGCACCGACTTCTTTTACCAATACCACGTTATTTGTAAGTGTGGTAGACTATATTTTATCCTCGTATTCCCACGAAAACGGTTACTATGTGGTTGAAACCTCGGAATGCTAGTTTTATTATAACTCTGTTTGGGAATTGCTCATTAAAAAAACACCATTTGAATCTAGGTAACCGACAGTCTTCTGTGCAGAGCATGCATGGAGGAAGAACAAACACTGATACATGTTATGCTTAAATTGCAGAGATGCATCTGAACAACGCGCAGCACACATTGGCTCCATGAGGCGAGCTCGTATGACGTGACCATTATTCTGTGGTAGAGGAAACACCTCGAGCAGGTCCCATGACTTGTGACGTTGGGTGTAGGTTTGAGGGGTCCCTTTAAAATGCATTGACACTCACCTCCCCTGCCCGATATGTTCTCTATGCCCACACTAATCAATTTATGATCAATAATTACAACATAAAACATCATCAATAATTACAACAAACATTATTGCACAAAATCACTAACGCGACTAACAGCGTGACGGTGTCCACGCTGCCTAACAAACAACTGAGCTCAAGTCACAAAATACCACCTTATTTATACCACCACTGTTGCAACAAAGAAGAATGGTATACCTCTGTTCCAGGGAAGTGAGTCTCCGCTCGCTCGCCTGTATGGCGGCGGGGTCGTGTTCACTGGTGTCCTGCTGCACCGAGCTCGACATACGACCGCGAGACACCGTTTTACCTCCGCCCGACATTGTGCCTGAAACACAAAAATAATATTATAAACATACTTAAAACTGATGGATGTTGAGCTCTCAAGGTGCTAGAATAAACTAACCCTAAGTTTTTTTAAGAATATTTGCTATATATCTCTTAAACTAGACTAGTTGACTCATATCAAATTTAATATCGTCCACTGCAGGATATAGGCCTTTTGTAGGGACTTCCAAACATCACGATACCGAGCCACCTGCATCAGTTCAGTGGGAGGTCGACCAACACTGCGCTTTCTAGTGCGGCGCCGCCATTTCAGCACCTTGGGACCACAACGGCCATCGGCTCTTGTGGCCATCGAACTATGTGCCCCGCCCATTTCCACTTCAGCTTCGCGACACTTTGAGCTATGTCGGTGACTCTGGTTCTTCTGCGGACCTCCTCATTTCTGATTCGATCACGCAGAGATACCCGAGCATAGCTCGTTCCATCGCCCGCTGTGTGACTCTGAGCCTTTTTATGAGGCCCATAATTAGCGACCAAGATTTAAACAATATTAATTTCGTATAATAAGGGTCCGAAATATATCGATATAAATGAAAAAAAGTTAAGGATTTCATAAAAAAAATAATTTATAAAAACTCTGTACTTTTTAATTTTTTCCAAACGTTACAAACGCTGTCATCCATTTTGTGACGTAACGATGTAACTTCATGTCACGAAGGAATAAACGTCAAACTAATCAAAGTTTTATTAAAGATATATAGTAAACTATAGACTTTTTATATAAAATTTACAATACACAGAGAAAAAAAAATTATGTTAAATAGAAAACTTGTATAAAAACATACCAACAACTTCAATGACTTTCCCGTCAAGGGTCACAACTCTGTATCTGGTGGCGCCGTACGCGATTCTAGACGCTTGGTCCAAATCTTCCGCCACCAGAGTCTCTCGCAACGCGTAGTAGAACGCTGGCAACACCCTCTCGTCTTTCACCTTCACGAGATCAAAAAGTCGCGGCACTCTTTCTGGACTGAAAACAACGTTTCATTACATTACTAGCGGACGCCCACGACTTCGTCCGCGTGGAATTCAGTTTTTTACAAATCCCACGGGTGTCATGATTTTTTACGGGATAAAAAGTAGCCCATGTGTGCCAAATCGCTTCAGTAATAGTGGTGTTAAATAGTAACAAACTTTTGCGTTTATAATATTACGAGTAGTAATAAGATAAATTTTATTCGAAAAACGGAATTCCACATGGACCATGTGATATCTATAGGCACACAAAAACTTTAGGCTTTTGACATAACCAAAATAACACAAAAACGGTTCTTATAAGCGACATTATTACAGGCATGGTGAAACAGTGTTTGCTATTTAAAACTACCAATAGATGGCGTTCTTAGAGAACTTTGAAACCATCCCTTTTTGTAGATTTCAAGAACCTTTTACGATCTAGTTATGCCTGAGGCTCATAGATGGCGCTTTGTTTTCATTAAAAGAAGCTTATTTCAGTGGTGTGGTTTACACACACGCGCAATCTCGCACACTCTCTTTTTTTATAAAAAAAAAGGATTTTCCCATTTTAGTTCTTTGTAGTTTAGTAGTTGCGAAAACGGATGGTGTTTCAATAATTTCAATCCGTTGATAAGACCCACTGGGTGAGTCGTCGCAACGTAAGTATATCGTACAATGCGTTGACACGTAGCAACTCAACTCACTAATGAGGCAACTCCCTCAGTTACAGTTTAAGAAACTAAATTTCACGTGTCTCCAACGATACAGGAAAATATCGTGAGGAAACCTGCATACCAGAGAATTTTCTTAATTCTATGCGTGTGCGAATTCTGCCAATTCGCGTTGGGCCAGCGTAGTGGACTATTAACCCCTCTCATTCTGAGAAGAGACTCGAATATGGGTTAATAAGGACGATATTCAGAATGCGGGCTACAGAACCCCAATATCTTTTGAAGCGTACTGCAATACTCACTAGTTAACCCTATTCTGTATCCGACTGATGAGGTGCTGCTGTTTCTCCAGCGCTACGAACGTCGCGCGCCCGATGTCGTGTCTCTTCAAGTACTCGACGCACGCCTGCGCCGTGTCCACCGTGTCCACCACAATGTTGTCTAAAGCACCGCAACATGTTGATATGGCTACATCGTATTTTGCGTCAATACCGCCGAGATCACCCTGGAATTATTTTTACAACGTATAGGCCACCGCTTGGTTGCAATTAAGCTTGATGGTAATCATGGTAAGCAATGATGCAGCCCATAGCAGAACGCGATTGTCTACAAGGGAGCTATTTACTTTTGAATTGAAGATACCCATGATGTAGGTGGTAGGGAGGGTAATTTGTTTGTTGCTCAGCAGTACTCATCAAGAACGGCTGTAGTATAGGTCGAAAGGTTCCAGGTTTCTTTTACGTAATCACTCACTCGTTATGTAATGTCTTTTCGGCTTATAATATAAATTTTATATGAATATGCAACACAAGAACAGCTATAGGAATCATATTAAAACCTTGTTAACTTGTTGTTCCATATTATCATTACAAAGAGTCCAGAATAGAATACTAAGAACAATTACCAATGCGCCCTGGTTTACACGAAACAATGAAATACACCAGTACTTAGAAATGCCAACAGTCTTAGAAGAGATACACAAATACAAGCTGAAACACAAAGAACGATTGCTGAAACATCCTAATCCGCTAGCCTCCGGGCTATTAACTGTGGAAAGAGTCAAGCGGTTAAAGCGAGCTGATGTGCTCGACTCTGTGCAGACTTGAAGACAATGGTCTTCCTGTCTGGTAAAGCCACCACCAAATACCTTCACCAAATCTGCTTATAGTCTGTCGACTGATTGCAGATACATATAACAAAAAAAAAAAAAAAAAACTTGTTCAAATATTTAATATGTATTTTTAGAGACTAATAGAGACCATGAAACTCACCAATCTTCCAAAAATGCCGGGCAAGTTTCCAGCCCTCTTTTCTTTCATCAAAGAGTCAAGCACCCGACCCCGCGATCTGTTAGCTGTTAACGCCTGCCTCGACTCTTCCAGTTGACCTCTGGAAGAGATTTTGATTTTGGGGAATATTTTGGGAATAAAAAATATGTGCTACTTATTTTAAGTGGATATATAATTGTTTTGCGCATTTTTAATATTATGTGATATTTCGAGCCCATTACCAACCCGATGTAAAATGGAAAACCTATCGTCTGTAAGACCTCAAATACACAACTAGCTTTGACGCTTCGTCAAAGTCTATTCTGTAGCTATGTTTATATAACACGCGAGCTCGAATTTCGAATTCATCTCTATTTTTCTGTCTAACACGATACTATAGAATGAGAAAGATAGAGACGATGCAATAGAAACTCGCACTTGGGAGTTATACAAAACATAGTTGCAGAATAGCACACGAACGCACGCACGTACGCACGCCCGAACGCACGCATACATGCACGCACACACGCACGCACGTATGTACGCACGCTCGCACGTCGCACACTCACGCCTGTTTAGCGTTGTACCTGCAATTACAACAGCAACACGCACTTGATTTACTTGAGTCACTATCAAAGTGATAAAAGGTAAATATTTTAAAATAAATTCACAAACATTAATTTCAACTCAGTACCTTAAGCTTCTTGCTTCAGTTGATACAGTTGAGTCTTCTCTTTTAATCGCAAGCAATTTTTTCTGTATTTCCGTCAATTTTTTCTCTTCAGAGGGTATTTTGGACGATAGTTCTTCACGTAACCTACAATAAAAAAATATTTAGAAAACATTTGTATTTTTTTACACATAAAATTTCAGATTGAGTCAGGGATATTTGTTACAGATATTAAAGGGGATGATTTAGCCCCACTACTCACCAGCCAGGTACAGGATCGGAGAAGTTTAATCTTGCCTCAAATACCTACCCAAAAATAGAAGTAAAAAGTATCTTTGTAAATAGAAGATTCAGAAGTTCTGTGTGTTTTGGACTACTTACGAATTCTTCTCTTCCAAACTCTTAATAGCATTTTCATATGTATCCTTCAGCTTCTCATACTTCTCCGCTTCCTTTGTCTCTGTGCTCAAATATATTTTGAGTTCCGATTCAGCCAATGAATAGTTCCTGTTTGATTCGTCTACAATTTTCTTTAGATCCATCAACTTTGATTGCAGCCTATCTTTTTGTTCTTGAAGCCCTTGAGTCTTTGACCTAAAAAAAATATTTTCATAATAAATCCTTTGGCTTGGAAAAATACTATTATGAGAAACACTGCTGCAACTTTGTGTATGTGCTATTCATGGTGAGTTAGACGAAAAAACGCCCGTTCGTTATGTTCATCTATACTAATATTATAAAGCTGAAGAGTTTGTTTGTTTGTTTGTTTGATTGAACGCGCTAATCTCAGGAAATACTGGTCCGATTTGAAAAATTATTTCAGTGTTAGATAGCCCATTTATCGAGGAAGGCTATAGGCTATATATTATCCCCATATTTCTACGGGAACGGGAACCACGCGGGCGAAACCGCGCGGCATCAGCTAGTAATTTATGTCCGACTTGCCATGAATATCACATAGACCTTGGAATACATACCTCACTCCAGCCATAACAGTTTGTAGCTCTTCCTCTGCTGTCACTTTATTTTCCTTGTGCTTTTCCAGTAGTTTCTCGCAATCTTCAATTTCACGTTTATTTTTCTCAGGCACCTAATAAATTATTTAGACATTTTAAGTGTGGAATAATATCAAATATCTCCGCCACTTTCTATATTAATTAAATTAATTAATTTTAAAATATTTTTGACGATCTCTCAACGCGCAGTTGCTAATGCTATGGTTCCCACAGATGAGATCCTGGGTTCGATTCCCAGAATTAAAAATTTCTAAATTGGCTCAGGTCTGGTTTGGTGGTTGGCATCGGCCGTGGCTAGTTACTACCCTACCGGCAAAGACGTACCGCCAATCGTGTTAGCGTTTCAGAGTATCTAGTGGGAGTGGGAACGTCAACGCGAATTTCTAAGGAATCACAACAGCGCCATCTAGTGGCACTACTACACCACTGTTTCAATTAATTACAAATTCACGTTTACGTTTACGCGATCGTCACAGTATGAAAACATTGAAAACCCACTAGGCACTCTGATGTTAAGTGACGGTTCGCGTTTACGGTTACGCGATCGTCACAGTATGGAAAATTTAAACTGCTACTATGCAAACAGGTGAGATCACAGTCAATGCTGGTTTGTCTTTGAATAAAAAAGTAAAAAATCGTCATTTGAGGATGCTCTGGTTTTGAAATAAAACATCAGTAGAGTTTTTTTAGTGTACAATAGACTTGTTAACGTTTTTTTTAAATATTCTTAAATTGTTCATTATCGTTCTACTAGATTGAAAAAAAAAATCATTTTTTTTTTGAGACGTGATAATTTTAGTTTTTAAATGTGTTTTTGACATTAAGAGCCAATCAAAACGCCTGTCGGCTAAGATGGTCTGTATTAATAATAAATAATAAATTCCGTACAAACGGAGCGTTTGGCAAAAATATCAGTTATCAATTGGTTTGACGTTTAGTACATCAAGTGTGTTTGTGACATCACAAAATGGATGACTTTTTTTTTATTTTTTAATGAGAAATCCTTAACTTTTATCATTATCTGAGGATGCTCTAGATATATTTCCCTTATTTCATATACTACGCGAAATTAATACTATTTAAATTAAATTTGATATAGTCTATTATACATTGTACCCTACCCTACCCTATTATTCATCGTATGTCATAATTTTCATTTCAATCATTTTATGTCAAAAAGCCTCATTTTCGGAATAGAGATAGTACTTTTTTTATTATTATTTTTTACATGTTAACCCTTGACTACAATCTCACCTGATGGTAAAATATATATACTTATAATAAACTCACCAATTCCAACTCAATCAACTTCCCTTTCTCTTGTTCCAATAATTGATCTAGATTTTTCTTCTTCTTGTTGGCTTGAGTCAAATCCGCTTGAGCTGTCACAGTTTTTCTCTTACACTGCTGGATCTTTTCGCCCAGTTCGTCTTTTTGTTTACGTAATTCGTCGTATTGTCTGTAATAATAACAATCATTTATATCATCATTATCAGCCTATTTTCACGGCCCACAAGGCCAGGAAGCTCTCTCATTATAGGAAGAGATATGGAGCTTAGACTCACCACGTCAACGCAGGGCAGTATAGCTTGGCAAATTCGTTCGTAACACATCCGATACACCGCGCGCACGGCTTCATACCCACGCAGACCTTCCCTATGCCCCGCGCGTTCGACTTCATACCCGCACAGTCCTTCCCCCCTGTTTCCCGCATATCATGGGACTGTCGTCCACGAACTTGCCAAGCTATAACTACCTTTACTCCGAGGTTTTCATTATATTTTTGTACTATTATAAGATTATAATTTACTAGCCAACCAACGCCTCGTGGTTTCACCCACGTAGTTCCCGATCCGTGACAATACGGGGATAAAATATAGCCTATGGCATTCGCAAATAACGTGGCCTTCCATTCGTAAAAGAATTTTTTAAAATCGGTAATTCTCTGGAGATTACACCTAAAATACCACAAACTTTACCTCTTTAGAATATTAGTATAGATTTTTTTTTATTCTTTACAAGACATACCTCATCTAATGGTAAGTGATAACGATACACAATTTAAGATGGAAGCGGGCCAATTTGTCAGGAGGATAAAATCCACACCCCTTTCGGTTTCTACACGACATCATACCGGAACGCTAAATCGCTTGGTGGTACGTCTTTGCCGGTAACTAGCCACGGCCGAAGCCTCCCACCAGCCAAAAGTATAATAATAGATACAGATTTATACTTACTGTGTGCCATTCTTTAATTCTGTCGTCTTCTCTTGCAAAGTCTCTTTGATTTTGGACAGTTTCTCGTCAATTTTAGTCAATACCTCCTTTAGTTCGTCCATTTCTTTAGTCTTGCTTTCGATAATTTTGTTAGTTTCATGACTGAAATCATACGTAGGAATTTTAATAATAATTACTAAACTGTCTAAGTAACTTTACGATGTCTAACCATTGACCACATATAATAAAAGGACGCACAATCATGAAATGAAAATGAAAAAATGAAAAAATCTTTATTCGTCAACTAAGTCTTACAAACAAGTAGCAAGGGCCCCAGTACTAGGTGGAAAACCCGTACCACCGTAGTTAACAAATAATAGAATTATAAATTATAATATATTTAGTGTGTGTGTGTGTGTTTGTGTGTGTGTGTGTGTGTGTGTGTATATTATCAGTTTGTGTTTTATTTAAAATAATTGCGTCCGTATTTAAGAAAAGTTATCTTTAAGTAAAAGTTCAGTTTGTTCATAGTCTAGGGCCAGCAAGGTATCAGTTACCACCCGTTTCAATTTATTATGAGTCAAAGCATTAATTTTGTGACTTTTATTAAATTTGTTATAGAGAAATGAAATTGGTAACCATATTGCTTTCTTATAAATTTAGTTCTGCTTCTGCTAGTCGTGTATATTGGCAATCTTTAGTAGTTCTACGTTTTGAAGTGTTGTGTGGTTGGAACGGCAGCTTTTGGTGAATTTTATTTATACAGTTAAATATATATGTCTGTCTAATTGTGAGTAATTTATAGCTGGAATGTAGTGAAAAAGTGGGATATCGAAAAGGTTTAAAGAACATCACTTTTAACAATGATCTCTGAGCTCTTTCAAGGGCAATTAAATGGGTTTTGGCTGCACCTCCCCATACGGTTATGCAGTAACTAATCGCAGAATGTGCCAGAGCCTTGTATGTATTTATGAGAATTTTTTCATTAGCAACGTGTCTGAGTTTTTTGAAGATCCATATAAGTTTTCTTGTCCTATCCGTAATGCATTCTAAATGTCGTCTCCAGCTCAGATGCTGATCGATAATTACTCCTAGATATCTAATACTATCAACTCTAGCAATATTGTTGCATGTGCAAATATTTGAAACGGAATGGTCTAAAGTTGATGTTCGGTTGTGTCACTTTATAAATGGAAAACGTTAGAAATTTGGTTTTATTTATATTGAGAGTTAATAGATTTGAATTCAACCAGCTGGAGACGTGTCGAATACCTGACTCAGCGACTTCTTTTAGCCTATCCCATGTACCTGCATGGAAGATGAGTGCAGTGTCATCAGCATAGGTATATATTTTACAATTTTGGATTTGATAATTACAGAGATCATTTACGTAGATCAGGAACAAGGTAGGTTCAAGGACACTACCTTGTGGTACGCCGTAGGAGATGTTTGTTGGATTGCTGATATATTTACCGAGTTTAAGTTGGTTTTCACGGTTAGACAGGTAGTCAGTGAGTAAAGCATGGGGCAGGCCTCGCACACCAATATTGTGTAGCTTTTTTAGAAGGATTGGTACAGAGACGGTCACAAGTCACAATCACATAGAAAATTTCACCTAAAAACTGGCAAATTTTGATTTGAAATTTTTAAGAATTGGTAAAGAAAATTATACCTAAATGCCTTTAAATATAGTCCAATATTCAATAAAATATCAAATTCAGAGCAAATTTAACCTTAAGGATTAAGTTTAAGGTTGAATTTGCAAATGCGATTACTTGAATTGAGTGCCAAGAAGTTGTGTTTGGCACTCATTGAGCGGGGACGTTTTTGGACTGATTGTGCATCCACTTTTCAATAGGAAATTGATATGTCTAATGGAGATCTCATAGGACATATAGAAAAATTGCTTTACTTACATGTACTTCTGTAGCAGCATATTCCTGGTCCTCAATGTGGTGTTGGTCAAATTCATGAGTTCCACCGCCTCCCTCATCGGCTGCTCCAATTTCTGTTTCTCTTGTTCAACCAGCCGGACTCTGTTGAGCTTGTCTTTCCGCATTTCTGTGTACTCCTCAACTTTGACTGACAGCTTTTCTATTGGTTCCTGTTGAACGATAATAATAAGAGCCTTTATTCCGATTTTTTGTTGGATAGCCTAGTGTACATGTATCATATGTATAGCCTACGCCATAGAGGCGACTTGTTTTTTCATTAATAGTAGGGGAGCCGAAGATGGGATTTTTGTAGTTACTCGAGCGCGGTAGATGAACAAAAGAGAGTATTCCTTGCACGTTGTTCAGTACATCCACCAACTATGGCTCATACTCGGTGGAGGTACTGAACAACATGCAAGGTATACTCCCTTATATTAATAATAGTGGGTATGTTTAGGGCAACCAAAAAAAAATAACGAATTATAGTCTGGCAAGTTCGTAACACTCCCATGATATGAGGGCGAAGGGGGGAAAGACTGCGCGGGTGTGAAATCGTACGTGCGGAGAAGTGAAGTACATCAGTCGTGGGTTTTTATTCATCGCTACACGCCCCCCGACCCGCGCGGACCATCGGGAGCGTTACGAACGAAGTTGTCAAGCTATAGGATTACCTTATATCTTGAAGTGCCAATAATATCCTCTAAATACTCCAGCATACCAGACTCATGTTCTGTTAACCCTTTTGGTTTCATCATGGCTATTTGTTCTACTTCACCCTAAAACATAAAATAAATACATCACAAATTAGGCACAGAAAATATTCTGAAATAGCACAGACTTAATAATTACTTAATATATTATGCTGGTATTTTTAAATGATTTATTTTTACAAATATACCATTAGTAAAAAGTAAGGCAGCTAATCTAAACCAACCAAGTTTCACGCGGACAAAGTCGCGGGCGTCAACTAGTAAATAATAAAATGTGAATGTTTAACCTGTAAAATAAGAAATCTGTTGTGATCCAAGTCAATGCCATGTGATCTCAACATTTTGGCGACCTCCTTAAACTGTACTCTTTTTCCATTGAGCGTGTAATATGACGAGTTGTCTTTGTGAGCTGTTCTGGACACCACTATTTCACTGTTTGGTACTACTGTGAACTTATCACCTTCCTAAAATCATAATTAATTTGATTAAAACTTAACACAAATATTAATTACATTGTAATGCATTTTTTTTAATTGTTTTAATTTCTTTAACATAAGCACAAGTTAAAATTTATCAAGCTAAATTTTTTTTTCTCTTTCCTTTATCTATCGGAGATCCGTTAGGGTTAGGCCTTAGTGCAGCACTCTGGCTCAATGCGGATTAGCAGACTACATACACAGATAATTAAGAAAAATTTATTGATTGATTGATTGGCATTTTTTGAACATAGAGATGCGCCGACTATGACTTTTGCCGACTAGCCGACCAGTTGGCCATGCCAATCACTGTTACGGGTATTTGTGTAAAGCTTAATTTAGGTACAACTGATTCAAGTGACTGTCAAGTTGATGTGTTTTTCTTAATTTCTATTTGTTTGAATGCCAACCTCAACACAAAACTTTCATATTTAAAAAAGTTACTTTTGCTTTAATGGACTTTTGCTTGCTGATAAGGCCCGGCAAAAGTAACTTTTCCAAGTAAGATGAAAAATAAATTATTTTTTACTGATATTCATAAGCAGACTAGTCAGCGCTCTTAGTTGGCGCATCTCTACTTAAACGGTGAAGGAAAAACATCACCAGGACACCTGCATACATACATACCCCATCAATAATCTGACAGAAGTGAACAGCAACTGATGCATGTGTAATGTTTGGAAACTTGCTCGACGAATGCAATAGGACAGATATCTTCTTGGAACGAATCTTGGTAGCTCTGTAGCCAAACACAAACAACATAGAGTCTATCACATTGCTTTTTCCACTGCCATTGGGACCTATAACAGCTGTAAAACTCTGTGAAGGAGAAGTATTCTTTTAATTCAAATGAAATTAAAAAAAAAACATTGAAGTGTCTCTATCACATACTATGCACTAAGCTTCTTGTCTGCTATAGAATTATTACCCCAATGTTTTTCTACAATGCTGTCCTACAGAGTGGACTCACAGTCTGCCACATACTATATATACAAATATTTTATTTTTGGTTTTGTTGTCAAAAACAAATGTATTTTTTTAGAAGTAGTTCACACTTTACAGAGTAAACTGATGACCTATCTGTAAGCCTCGGATGTAAGCTATAAGATCTTTCATAAAGAGAAAATTTTAGTCTTTAAAACTACATCCCTAGTTGATGTGTACTGTTTAATAACAAATTTAATTTAGGGTATAAATCGCTAGTCATTTCACACCTAATAATTATTATAAATAACTTGTTCTTAAATTAGTGAAAATAAATTTGATTAACAAGCTTAGAACAATTAGATATAGTTTATATATTTTTAATAACATTATACATGCAAACAATGCATGAGTTTTCTACCTTCATTTCAAATTTGTGTGTTTGTAAACAGTACATAGAGTACGGCTAGATTGCACCAATGCCATGCTGCAGATATAATATGCTGGCGATAGTACTACCCCGAACCTTGGCATAAACAGCTCTACAACGACTAAACAATAAGTAAACTAAAGACTTATTTAATTATTTCGCCTTTACCTTATGAAATGGACCCAAAACTTGTACGCCAGCGTAGCTTTTAAAGTTTTCATTGATTATGCTAGTTATTATCAATCTCGGTCCAGTAGCGTCGAATGTTAACGCCGGTTTTGGCGCCGGCGGTATGTAGATATCACCTATACGCATCCCGCCTTCTTCGTCATCAGATATGTGGTCAATTTCACCGTTTTCTCCATTCTGATCGTTACTATTTTCGTCCACATCCATAGGTTCCACTTCATCTCTTTTTTTCCTGGACCTTTCCATGTCTAGATATTAAAATTAGTATCTGGCAGTTTTAATTTTTGCCTTCACTGCTTTTGATTTCAAATTTTATGACAGTTCAGTTGTTACAATAACACAAACACTGAAAACTTATGAAAACTATAAAAACTTATAATGCTTTTTGTTTTCCAATTTCCAATTTCCTATTTCCTTATTCCTAACGGCGGCATTTTTGACTTATTGTCAATGTCAAATTGTCATAATATGCCAAAATTGAAAATTTCTACAGATGCTGCCATACTAATGTCTATTGTACGTATAGTATTAATAATATAATAGTAATTTTACTAATACTCTGTGCTTTTAAAATTGTCAAGCAATTGTCAAAATGGCGAATCGAACTGTAAAGGACGCGAAATCTATTCGCGGTACAAATCCTCAATATTTAATAGAAAAAATCATCAGATCTCGCATATACGATTCGAAATATTGGAAAGAAGAATGTTTCGCTTTAACTGCCGAATTATTAGTGGACAAAGCTATGGAAATACGGTACGTCGGCGGTGTTCATGGAGGATTTATTTACCCTACACCGTTTTTGTGTCTAGTTTTGAAAATGTTACAAATACAACCTGAAAAAGACATTGTTGTAGAATTTATAAAGAATGAAGAGTTCAAATACGTCCGTGCGCTAGGAGCATTTTATATGAGACTCACAGGATCGTCTCTAGATTGTTACAAATATTTGGAACCTCTTTACAACGATAATCGAAAATTGAGGCGACAAAATCGCGAAGGGCAGTTTGAAATTGTGCACATGGACGAGTTTATAGACGAGCTTCTACGTGAGGAACGTTTGTGCGACGTTATTTTACCAAGAATCCAAAAAAGGCATATTCTTGAAGAGAATAATGAGTTGGAACCAAAAGTATCTGCACTGGAAGATGACTTGGATGATGATATGCCTTCAGATGAGGATAATGCAGATACCGAAGCCAAAGAAAATAAAAGGGATAAAGATAGACGAGACAGAGATAGAAAGAGGGACAGGTAAAGTTTCATTAATTTAATGTTCACTCATTAACTATAACTGTCTTATTGATTCAGTAAGTAGCCTTTGTGGCTTGCAATCGCGATGTCCTAGGTTCTAATCCTCTGTCACATTACATTGAGCCTTTCTTTCTATCAAGAAATTTTTCAATACAAATCTCAACTCAGCAGTTGGAAAGTGGTGTTACACCTGACTTCCATTGTTAAGCTATTGATCGTGGCCATAATAATTAATACCACATAGTGATTTTTAAAGAGTTATGCATTACTAGCAGACGCCTATGGCAAATTCAGTTTTTCACAAATTCCCCAGGAACCATGGATTATCCAGGATGAAAAGTCTATGTGTTAATCCAGAGTAAAATCTATTTCATTCCAAATTTCAGCCATATCACTCTGCAGTGTAAAGGAGGAACAAGCACACACTTACACACAAACTTTTGTCTTTATAATATTAGTGTGATCACCCTAAGCCTGTGTATTGTGGATTAAAGCTCCATTTTCCCTTCCCTTTAGAGAGGAAGACCAGACCCATTAGTAAGCCTTTAAAATATCATAGTAGTGATGATAACTCAGATATCAGATTTTTTTTACATAAAATAATTCTTAAATTTAATAACACAATTTTAATCCTTTACAAACTGAATTTCTAAAGATAAGAATCATTTTAAAGGGACCACCATACAAGCACTCTGCAAGGCATATAATATAATACAGCTGAATTAAAAATATATGATTGAGACATAATAGTCAATATTTTATTTTTCTTATTACATTCTGAAATACTGTTATCATAGATCAGTAATAATAATAGATTGTAATTTTTATTTAAAACACTTCATAACTTTTCTCAGTGAGTTTTAAAAAATATTGTTATGTACCTCATAACTTAATACAATAAGCATTTAAATTATAAATTCTAGATCACGAGACCGTGAGCGACGAGAAAAAGATCGCAAAAGGGAACGATCCAGAAGCAGAGAACGTGAAAGAAGAAGAGAAAGGGAGCGTGAGCGAGAGAGGGAACGGGATAGAGAGCGATTACGTGAGAGAGAAAAGGAAAGAAGAGAGCGCCATGAAGTTGATAGGCGGAGGGACAGAGGGCGCTATTAAAATAAGAAATAAATCATTTTTAAACTGTTGTTTTGTTTCTGTTCATTTGGGCCAGTCTGAATATAGTGTTTTTGATAATATTGTTTTTCAGTTAGCATGGGTATGGTGACAGTTGCCTTGTGACGTTCATAGTACATACTATTATAGTGAATCACGGCAAACAAGAGTGAAATGAACTGTCACCGTACCCATGCTATCTGAAATACACTATAGTAGTAGAAATTACAGTATAATTACAGGCCTTTGACATTATACAGGGCATCACTTTGTAGTATGTGTTCCTTGTATGCCCTGTGAAGTATCTAAGTAATTATGTATTTCTTTGTATGGGGTCTGAGGACTTTCTTTTTCCCCCTACAGAAAAAAAATATGTAAGTCTGTTGATTGGCATCTAGCTGAAGACCTGCGTAGTACTTGTTACCGTGAGAATACAGATTATGGTGATAAAGTACAGCCTATGACACTCAAATAGTATGGTTATAATAATGTTAAAAGAATTTTCAAAATCGGTTTAGTATATCCAGAGATTACCCCCTAAAACACCATAAAGTTTACCTCTACACATTAGTATAGATGAATGTTGGTATAATATTAATACAAATATTTATTACTATTAAGTATTTTATTTACAAAATAATTTACATACATTAATTCATTCCTACCTAATTAAAAATCTCACTAAAATATAAAAATTTGCATATTATGCACTGCCTAACAATTTATGATTCAATGCTATACTTACTAAAGTCAAATTCGATTTGGATTAGAGTTTAGAACAATTTTCTACCAAAAAATATTAATAAAAATTAAGGTAAATTACATAATTTTTATTGTTGATAAACATTCCACATCAAGTTTGACTTTGATCAAATTCACTCTTAGATTATATTAACTGCAGTATGTCATAATTTATATTCTTATATAAAACAAAATTCATTTAAGTATTACCTTAAATAATAAAATAATTATTTTATCTATAAATATAATTTATAAGTTGAAATTTCATTGTTATATTATGTGTTAGGCTTTTATTCAGGATGAGCGAAATATCACTAAGGTTTTCTAATTTAATTCAGGAAATATGTTAAAATGTAGATTTAAAATTATTTACTCTTCATTGTATTATGTACATGGAAATTCCATAATGTATTCTTAAGTTACTAGCTGTTGACAGTATGCATTTAACTAATCCAAATGGAATGAATTTATTTATTTTAGCATTGTCCATGAAAAACAGATGAACTCAAATTGCACCAATAACTGACAAAAACCTACAACTTAAAGGTTTTGTAAGTATACATGGAAGTTTCACTCTGAAATTGGTAAATGTTTAAGTTTATAGGTTTATTGATGAACATTGGAAAATGAATCAAATGTTATTTTTTAACCGACTTCAAAAAAGGAGGAGGTTTCTAAATTAAACCATATATATTTTTTTTAAAAATTCAAATTCATATTGTATACTCCAAACAATATTGTACAAGCTCATAATTTATTGCAATAATTCTAATTTTATTAGGTACATGATAACATCTAATTTAGCACACAATTTTTTTTTTTAGTAATTCATTAGGTATATTGAATACTATTACGAGACTGATTTTTTAATTATGATAGACATTTAGAGCACTCACACAGGATGATTGAAAGTGACAATCCGCTATTTCGTCGGAAGTAATCCAACATAAATTAATTTAGCCGTTTATCTATTTCATTATAATGTAAATCACGCTGCTATTTCGTTGGACGCAATCCGACAAATTAAAATAAGTAGCCGTTTATTTATTTTGTTATTATGTAAATCAATTACGAATGTTCAAACGTTCTCAACACTACACTATTTCGTCGGACAATATCCGACAAATTTAAAATGAGTTTGGCTTTTATCTATTTCATCTTTTATTCACTAACGTTAACTAGTTAAAACGTTTTCAACACTCGATATAGTGTTCTTTATTATAACACCGAGGGTAAGCTTGGGCTGAAGGTCAATGGATGCATGATGATTATTCTATCCTCCTCTCTGGTTATTATGCAAATCAATTACGTAGGTTCAAACGTAATCAACACTCCGCTATTTCGCCGGACAACATCCGACAAATTTAAGCTCACCCTCGGTGGTATAATAAAGAACACTATATCGCGGAGTGTTGATAACGAATAATGAATAATAATGAAATAGATAAAAGCCACTTTTATCTATTTCATTATTATTTACTACTAATGCACTAATTTTAGTTTATACGTTCTCAACACTCCGCGATATAGTGTTCTTTATTATACCACCGAGGGTGAGCTTGGGCTAGAAGGTTGGTGCGTGCATGATGAATATCCTTTCTTCTTCCTTCTTTATCCAGTGTAACAGTCGATCGACCGCGCGTATGGCGTGGTCTTTCTCCATGAGCGCGTCAAATGTTACGTACAATTCGAAGCCGTTTGTCACCTGGAATTACAAAGTTTCATCATTATCAGCCTATTTTAACTGGGCCAGCTCTCTACTCCATCCTTACCCCCTTTCCCATGGATGGTTACAGGGGATAGTTTTTAATTTATAGCTTGGCAACTTCGTTCGTAACACTACCGATGCTGCGCGCGGGTCGGGCGTGTAGCGATGAATAAAAAACCCACGGCTGATTTACGACGCAGCATCCAATTGTAATTATTGCCTAGTCTCAATATAAATTATATTTAATTTTTATCCACCTTAGTTACAGAAACCTTTACTCCCATCCCCTCAGACCCTCTCCTCTCGCTGCGAGCAACAACCAGCTCATGACTAAGGGCCCCGCATGGGTTCGAAACTAGTCAGGCGTACTCCGACGTTTTATCATGTTTCATAATCAATTAATATCAATGACACTCACGGTAGTTTAAGTTCTAAAAACTATGTAAATACAATAAGAATTTTTTTGTCTGATGATATACTCACCCACGCCAAAACAGTATTCTCCGAATTCGACCTAAATATCAACTTAGCAGGTGTCGAACTACAATGTATTTGACTACAAAACTTCCTGTAATTCCTCACATAATCTATATCTGATAACTTCTCTATTTTCTTCTCTGTAATATCCCCACCCTCTTTATGTCTAAGCCTGTAATCCTGTAATCTATCCAGACTTATTGGATCTGAAGTAAAGAGCTGTGCAGTTGATTTGCATTTGTACATAAAGTGTCTTATTTCTGGTATGCCGATGTGTTTCAGTGGATTCGTTGTCGGTAGTTCTTTGTTCCTGTTCAATGCGTCGTTTATTGCTACTAAACAGTTCGATCGCCTTAGTTTCTCAGCAATGGTGTGTTTCGCTTGCGACAGTGGGAAGAATGCATCTCTCTGTACGGTCAATAGTAGGAGGCAAGCTTGACAGTCCTCGGAAATGTATGACACGTGACCATGTAGAAAACCTCTGGAAATGAAATATGTTGTGTATTAATATGTCATCATCATATCAGCGGATGGACGTCCACTGCAGGACATAGGCCTTTTGTATGCAGGCACTTCCTAACATCACGATCCTGAGCCGCCTGCATCCAGCGAATCCCGGCGACTCGCTTGATGTCGTCAGTCCACCACTGGTGGGGGGTCGACCTCCACTGCGCTTTCTAGGTCGCCATTCCAGCGCTTTGGGATCCCAACGTCTATCGGCTATGTGCCCCGCCCATTGCCACTTCAGCTTCGCGACTCGTTGAGCTATGTCGGTGACTTTGGTTCTTCTACAGATTTCCTCATTTTTGATTTCATTAATTTTAATTAATATGTACGTTTTAGAAATAACTTTGGACGACTTTTTCGTGTATTGTAGGACTTTTCGCGTACTATTATGTATTCTGTGGTGTTGAGACATACTTACTTATTTTTTATATAAATATAAAATTACTTTTGTTATGAATACAGTAAACTATGTAAATAATATGTTCAAGCGACTAATCCTTTACAAATGAAAAAAACGCTAAAAATATTTGCACAGATTGTCTAAAGAAAACCGGACCCACAATTTCCCGTTAATTTGCATGTGTATGTATAGGTACATTTACGTTGCATTAAACATGATGGAGAGTTCATCTTTAAGACAAACAATCTCCAGTAATTTAATGAAGTTTAATGAATCAAAGTTTGTTTTTCAATACTTACGTAGCATCAAATTTCGGCAGGCATATAGGCGTCCAACTCTCCGCAGTTTTAAAAGACTCCGAACTTCTCACCAAATTGAACAACAAATGTATATCAGATGGATGCAGCGTATACTTCTTCATACGGACCAGAGTTATCAATTGATTTCCAGCTATTAGTATAGCGAATACTAAGTCCCTTATTTTGCTACATGTCGAGGTTATAGCGTTTGTTATGTTCTCTCTAGCCTTTTCAGGTAATGGTAAGCATCTCACAGCACCCAATAAAAACGCAGGGTCCTTTTCCATGAATATGAGCAGGTGGTCTATAAGACGTTCAGCTCCTGAGAGGAGTCTCCTCAAATCGTAATTACGGCGTTGTTCGAATATCCTATTTAGTTGTGTTAAAGTCAACACTGATACAATTTGATTGAATGCGTACCTGGAAATGGAATATGTTTATATGAAGCACTATTTGAATTTTCAGAGGAAATACAAGATATTCTTCATGTAACACTATAAAGTAAACACCTCTCAACTTAGGGCGATCTTCGAATATATCTTAGACTAATATCAGCTGAAATTCCATTCAAGTGTTAATTAGTTAAAGAAAATAAAACATGACCAGTAGAACACCCCTTTTCTCCTCTTGAATTGTGTTAGAATTCAGACACAAATTGGGAACTATCAAAAGTCGAGTGATTGTACCAAGACAGTTAAATTTAAATTCATAAAAGTTGAAAGTTCAATAAGTCTAAAGCTATAAGGATAATACGATGGCGACTTTTTTTAAAACTCAGACTCTGTACCATAGCATATGAAAACACACAATCTCCAAATTGTACAACAAATTTTAGTAGTCTGTAACTAAATAATGCAAGAAGTTAGTAAATTTTTTCTCCAAACTGATGGGTTTTTTAAAATTCTGGTCAAGCTATTTTTTACAGATCACTTACGTTAATTGAAGAACCAGTTGTGTTTCACTTTCATTTGACTTGGATACAGCAACCAGTATCAGAGGTCCCTTGACAAGGAAGATGGCCTTGCAATCCTTGGTGCTGATAGATCTCAAGATATCCTGGTTTTGCTCCTCCACAACACTCACTAGGGCCTGTATAACACCACACAAACCTGCGAGTTTGTCTTCATTACCATATCTGAATGTGGAAATAATTATATAAGCTTAGAAACCTGTTTTGTTCCTGTTTTCCTCAAATTAGTTGGAAATTAAAGTATTTTACTGTTAGTAGTGGGAATCAAACCACAAACTCTGGGAGATGAATCTAGCCTCTTTACTGTCAAACTATAGAGGCATTAGAACAGCATGGTGGGTTTATGTCACAAATCCTCAATTTATCATCATCAGTCTGTATCCTTTCACAGCTAGACTTAGGCCTTTCTTAGAGCACACAACCACACATGATCTCCTCCTCATTCAGCCACTTCTTTATGTTGTTGAACAATCTGACTGGAGGGTGTCTGTCCTACACTGTGCTTACTGGTATGTGATCTTCACTCCAGAACACATCTGCCCCAATGGTCATGTGTTTTGCAACATATATGGCCTGCCCACACAGTTTGCTAATCCTCCTCCTAAATCGGCTATGATGATTAATTTATAACAGAGAAAAAACCTATTTGTACTTTAGACATTAGAGATAGGCTGATAATAACTGTGATGATTATGTATGCAATGTGTACCTTGAATAGATAGGTTTTCCTGCCGAGCTCAATATAAATACATGTTTTTCTTTGTTGACTAATTCCGGTGACCGTAAATATTCATCTCTTTCACATTCTGTGTCTTCACCATTTTGTTCTGTTAGGTTCGAACTGCTTGCTGACCCTGATATTGAGTCCTGTAATGGAATAGAAACATTTTGATACAAATATAGATTAGGATACCAAATTTAGCATTTAGTTCTTAGTGTGGAAGAGAGAAATACTCCAAGCAGATTTTGAGGAGTGACGCCGGTATAAGAATTAGAGGTCCCTTAACAATGCACATCTCCTTTACTGCCCATTTTTCCTGTCCTACTAAATTTAGTACAAGACTGCTAGTGCAGAGACTTGATTTAGAGATTTACTTTATATTTACAAGCACTTTGAATAGTAAAGTCAAGTCTGCCAGTGAATAGTAATAGTTTAGAATACAGTTTTTACTGAGACGAGCTATCACAAAAGACATCCACAAAAAATACAATTAATAATAACAGTTTAGAACTCTGCACTATTATGCACAATAGAAAGCAGATTAATTTATAAAAATCTTTGTATTTGTCAAATTTACTTATTAAAAATGATTTAGTAAGTATCCACCCACATAATTAATCCAAATTCACAACAAAAACTAATAAGTGTAAAAACATTTGGTCAATACACAGGTACAAAATAAACGTTTATATTATACACTACGTAGTAACGGTACCTCTGGTGACTCATTGTACTCCTAATGAAGTAAATCAACCACCAAATCATAATTTCAATGTAAAAAGAAGCTTACATCTTTACTTTGCAAGTTATCGCTTGATTTAGTTTCTCGAAGTGTTTCCTTTGAACTTTCGCCAATTTCACTTTGAATCTCACTTATGGTACTGGATTTTGCTGCCAAAGTGTTCCTTTCCTCAAGACTGGAGCTCATTTCAGAAGCAAACTCTTCAAATGAGTCCGTTGGGTTTAATATGCTGTCGGTACACGCGCCTGGTTCGATATCGTCAGTGACATTTTCTGGATTTGCGGTGGATGGAATATTCTTCGAAGTGGATGCCATTGAAACACTTAATTTTTTATATTTTCTTACAAATTAGATCACTGCAAAACGCTACTGCATCAATATCAATATTTTTTTGGAAATTGACATTGACATTTGACATTTGACAATAGAGTGAATGTCAATGTCGCTGCTGTCACTTTTGGGGTTTGAACCTTCCTCTATGGTTTGGACAGACTATGTAATCTCCGACTACAGAATGGATGTAGTCGAAGTTTATTTATTCAGCCAACAACAAATACATTTCAAATTTAAATAGATTTGTCACTAAAAAATAACAGTACATTTAAAAAATTCAATTAAATAAAATATTTATAATCGAAGTCTTAGGTCGAAATTATATAAATTTTATATATTTTATATAAAATTTGGAATAAGAGACAAGAAAATTAAGTACCATTTTGTAAAAAATACTGTGATTTTTTCCAAAGTTTTTTATTATTTAGGTATTCAATTATTTACACAAAAAAGCCTAAAAACTGATCACGGATAATGAGTGGCTAGCAACGTAATTAAAATATTATGATATTAATAGCCTAATGATGAAGATGATGATATTAACTATAGGTAAATTTTACTGGGTAATTCCTTCCAATTAAAATCTTATGACATATAAAGTTGGCAGATTTCGGTCCCAAATAATAAATATTGGTCGAAGCCGGAATTTCACGGAAACTTAGTAATAAATATCCATGCCCTGCGCTTCAATTGGAGTGCGCGAAAATCGCTTTCCGCCATGCGTCTTGCAGGCGACGGAGTGGAAAGCGAAGATAACACTAAAATGTAGACGTTTTATTCACTCTTCGGATAACTTGCCACTTACTGGCTTACTTCCTCAATTTGGTAGTCACCTACGAGTAGGTATGATACACTAATACGAGTATTATACCTAAAGAAGAAAGAGTCAATTGTTAAATTGAATTTGAGAAATAAATGAAAGCCTACATTAAGTATAGGCCATATTTTATCCACGTATTCCTATGGGAATAGAAACTACGCGGGTGAATATTATGAAATATTTATTACGTACCTACCTACTTACTTGTCACAAATAGTGAAGGAAAAACATCGTGAGGAAACCTGCATACCTAAGAATTTTCTTAATTCTCTACGTGTGTGAAGATCCGCATCGGGCCAGCATGGTGAACTGTTGGCCTAACCCCTATAATACTGAGAGGGGACTCGTGCTCAGCAGTGAGACGAATATGGCTTGATAATGATGATGATGATTACCTATCTATCGAGTTCGAGACTAGCTAGGCTATTCTGTAACTTTTTATTTTTAACCGACTTCCAAAAAGGAGGAGGTTCTACGTTCGGCTGTATGTATGTTTTTTTTTTTTTTTTTTTTTTTTTTTTTTTTTTTTTTTTTTTATTATGTATGTCCAGCGATAATTCCGTCATTTGTTGACCGATTTTGAAAATTCTTTTTTTGTTTTGAAGGGTTTGATTCCAGGGTGGTCCCATTTTTTTCATGTCAGGATCTGATGATGGCATCCTGGAGAAATCGAGGGGAACTTTCGAAAATCGTAAAGACGGCTAGTGCGTTTGTTAGTGTTTCCATAAGGTATTTTAAACCACTACAATTTTATGAAGGTCTGGAGTTGGTCTGATGATGGAGCCGATACACAGACGATGGAACTCGTCAACGATTTACAGCAGATACCTTTTGTTTGGACTTGATTTATTTGTATTGATGAGAACTTTCCACCTAGATGGGTTGTGACTGTATTAAGGGTCTGATGATGAAGACGAAGGAGAGTTAAGAGAACTACTCAACAGTTCACAGTAGCTACCTTGTGTTTGGACTTGATACATTTGTATTGATGAGAACTTTCCACCTAGATGGGTTGTGACTGTATTAGGGGTCTGGTGATGAAGATGAAGGATAGTTAAGGGAACTCCTCGACGGTTCACAGTAGCTACCTTGTGTTTGGACTTGATAAATTTGTATTGATGAGAACTTACCACCTAGATGGATTGTGACTGTATTAAGGGTCTGGTGATGAAGACTAAGGACAGTGAAGAGTACTCCTCGACGGTTCACAGTAGCTACCTTGTGTTTGGACTTGATAAATTTGTATTGATGAGAACTTTCCACCTAGAAGGATTGTGACTGTATTAAGGGTCTGGTGATGAAGACGAGGGACAGTGAAGAGAACTCCTCGACGGTTCACAGTAGCTACCTTGTGTTTGGACTTGATAAATTTGTATTGATGAGAACTTTCCACCTAGATGGATTGTGACTGTATTAAGGGTCTGATGATGAAAACGAGGGACAGTGAAGAGAACTCCTCGACGGTTCACAGTAGCTACCTTGTGTTTGGACTTGATAAATTTGTATTGATGAGAACTTTCCACTTAGATAGGTTGTAACTGTACACACGCAGTGGGTATACTAACACTAAAAATAAAAAAATAAAAATTTTAATAAAAAATTATTCAACCGACTTCCAACTCAAAATATAACTTTAACTAAAAAGCAAAAAATAACATCCTACCTATGTGCTACCTTCTGATCAGTTTGAAGGCGGTGCCAATCCAGTGTCGTGTTTTAATTAAAGCTGTTTCTGGAATAACCACAGAAATTTTGTAGTTTAAACGTATTTATTTAAAACATCACTGGCTTGGCACCGCCTTCAAACTGATCAGAAGGTAGCACATAGGTAGGATGTTATTTTTTGCTTTTTAGTTAAAGTTATATTTTGAGTTGGAAGTCGGTTGAATAATTTTTTATTAAAATTTTTATTCTAAACTCACAAGTGCGAGTTTCGAATTCACCTCGATCTCTCTCTGATTAACACGATACTATACATTGAGAAAGATAGCGATGAATTCGAAAACGTCGTTAGAGAATAGTCGTGCTGGGTCAGGCTATAAAACATTGGGATTATCTTTTTTACTAATATGACTATGGTTTTTTTTTTAATTTTTTTTTTATTCACTACAAGTTAGCTCTTGACTACAATCTCATCTGATGGTAAGTGATGATGCAATCTAAGATGGAAGCAGGTTAACTTATTAGGAGTAGGATGAAATCCACACCCCTTTCGTTTTCTACACGACATCGTACCGGAACGCTAAATCGCTTGGCGGTACGTCTTTGTCGGTAGGGTGGTATCTAACTAGCCACGGCCGAAGCCTCCCACCAGCTAGCTACTGAGATAAACCGTGGACAAACAGATATAGACACTATAAGGTATAGCTGTTAACAACGGAAAAAAGGAAGATTCGTTTCTATTGTAATATCTAAACAAAACAAAGTCTGTACGTACTTCGTACAACAAATAAATCATGTGCGAAATGATATTTATGTACAAAACAGCAATAAAGTTTCACTAAAGCCAAAAAAAGCGCCAATTTTATATAGAGGAGCAAATAAATCAATCACGCTACGCCATCATTCTTCTCGAACGGCGATGTCATGCTGGGAACAGCGTCAATAAATTCGTGTTATTGAATAACTTCTAAAGTAATAGCAGATTAAATTTACTGAGAATAGCTTTTAATTATCGTCGTCGCCGATTTTAGGGTTCCGTTACCAAAGGGTAAAATGGTACCCTATTAGTAATAGGGTACCATTTTACCCTGGCTCAGTCCAGAAAAGGCGAATTCGCGATTCTCTCGCGCGTATTACGTGCGACCGTTGCCTCCACAAGGTTCGTACCAACGCGCGAGCATTTGGGGAGGAATTCAGTACGAAACATAGAGTTCGCGCGTTAACTGGACGCAACAAAGCGTCCCTACTATCTCGAAGCAATACGCGCGAATCAAGCGCCTCGACGCGCGCTTGATTCGCGGGTCTAGCATAGTGCACGCGATTTACGCGCGTATTTAGAATTCGCGCGATGCTTGTGGACGTATTGATGTCTAGTACTTCGACAACGCGCGTATGAATTCGCGCGATGCGATTCGCGACGAATTCGCCCAGGACAAGGACTGTCCTTGTCCAGAAGGACTCCTTCTCCTCCTCTGCTGTCCGCCCGACCGTCCGTCCGCTCGTCTATCCGTCCATCTGTCACCAAGTTACATCTCATGAACTGTGATAGGTAGACGGTTTATAATATTTCACAGATTATTTAATTACAACACAAGAAGAAAAAGTACAGTACAAAAGTAGAATACATAAGGCGGCCTTATCGCTACGTGGCGAGTACTTCCAAGCTACCTTGGGTTTAGGAAATAGAAACGATAATGTATTTTTTAAGTTCTTGCCTACATTTATTTTACCGTTATAACAACAATAATTATAATAAATTATAAATAAATTCGATTTCTTAGAATTATTATAATTATCATAAATATAATAATTATTACTTATAAAATTAATAATTATTAAAAATATGTAATTTCAATCAATTTATAATTTACCTATACTCTGGTCAAGTTAAATACCGAAACTATCATCGTAGATCACTCTATATATTGTTGATAACCGTATGAAAATCTATCCAGTAGCTTTTGAGGTTATCGCGCACAGAAAGACTGACAGACAGACGTGGTGGAGGATTTTTTATATTATTATGTATATTTATTACTTACATACCTATACTCTGCCGCGTAGACACCGTCACGCTGCCAGTCGCGTTAGTGTTTTTGTGCAATAATGTTTTGTGTTGTAATTATTGTTTTTATAAATTGTTTAGTGGGCAAGGAGATCATGTCGGCCAGGGAAGGTGTCTTTTCATTCTGAAAGGATCCTTTAAACCAACTCTCAAGGTCACAAGTCCTGGGACCTGCTCGAGTTGTTTCCTCTACCACAAAATAATAGTACAATAATTGTCGATGCTACCCGACGTGTCACACTATTCCGATTTTATTGAAGGGTTTCGCGTGGGCGACGCCGCGGGCGTCTGCTAGTCAAAAATATCTTCCAAAAATCAGTTATTAAATATATTATAATGGGAAGGTCCTTTACAAATATTATTTTGCTTGTTTGCCGGCGGCGGAGTCTTTGTTTGTGCCGGAATCCTTCATTACGAATTATTTAAATATCCAATATCCTTTCGACCCTTTGTCCAAATACACTGCTATTGCTATGATTATATTTTGTTCCTTTATTTACGTTGACAACGCAGAAAATGACTTTGTAACCTTAGATGAGAGGAAAACCAAGCTGCCATCTTTAAGATTTCTTTTAAACATGCTAAATGGCTCGCGGTTCCGCTCGTGTATATTTTTTACATAATATGAGTACAAGATTAACCTAACACATACACACACACAAACAAACACAAACACACACACACCCACACACACTCATACACATGTTTTTATTAGTTTTATTTTTACCCACTATGATTAATTAAAAAAAATGTATCTACTGCTTGTTACGGAAGAGCGGACAGAAGACTGTCACAGGAGTTTAAAACTCTTAAAGGATGACTCTAGCCTTTTATTTTGTGTTACTGATTAATGTTACTGAAATAAACTATTTTTATTTCTTTTATTTTTTATTTAATTAGAAAACACTGACTTCGGGAGAGAAATATATACCCGAGCCATGCGTATAAGAAACGAAGAAGCAAATCGCTTCGTACGAGTTCCAAGGATGTCAATGACATAGGGATAGAAACCTACCCGGTGTCTTGCAGCCAGACCCGAACCAATTATAAGAAAACCTCAATCGGCCCAGCCGGGGATCGAACCCAGGACCTCTGTCTTGTAAATCCACCGCGCAAACCACTGTGCCACGAAGGAAGTAAATCTCTATTTTGAAAATGAAATACGTTAGTAAGCATAAAATAAATTTATTCTTTATATGAAATGCTAATAGAATGCTGTAGATAGTTAAAACGCCTAGAGCTAACTTTATAGCTACTATACCTATAAAGATATATGCAATTGTGTTAGAAGAAAAAAGAGGTAGATAGGAACGTAAAACACATTCGATGTTTACAACTGCCACACAAAAATTTTTCAGCGGCGTTGTCAACGGCGCTATGACAGCGCAGCGACTGAGCTCAGGTTTGTTAATTAGCATAGTTTTAACGTGCTATTTGCGGTCCGCGTATAACCTATCTATCTCTTTATGTTTGTATATTTATATAATATATGTATATGTATTTTTTATATGTATATTTAGCAAATAACTTGGTCCGGATAGTTACAGATCTGGTTAGTCTGATCCCATACAAGGTTTGCGGGACAGTGGAGAAGTTTTGCCACTAAGTTGCCATTTGCATCGCGAATACAGTAGTAGAATGATGAGCAGTCTTCAGGATTTGCTTGGAATCCATCTTCTTTGCAAATAATTGTTGAAACAGTTGTTGCTGAAATTACAAATTTTTAATTTATTAAAAAATCTAATAGGACCTTACCAAATTTGGCTTGGCAGGGAGAACAACACGAGTAGAGAACGGGGATTGTTGATCAATCGTCAAGGAATTCCTTAACCCTACATCATGTAGTCACAAGTTCAGGACTCTGCTCGGAGTTCTTCTCTCTACCACGCGATGGACCCGGCACCCGCACGGTGAATCCATGGAATGCTCTTCGTCTCTCTGCTTTATAAAATAAAAATACTCTATATAATAGATGGTACTATTTATTTTTATTCAATCCAGTCTTTCGTTGCGGGGACTGAAGGCACAAGTAATCGATGGACAGTCCAGCGTTGGTAAGGAACCTCCTCACAATACTGACCCTTTAACCCTGCTACCTTCCAATGCCATCGCAGTTCAAACTCTATAATTCGCAACTGTACCTACCTATTTACTTATGGTAGGGTACTGGCTGGCTGGCTGGGATGAGCTGTGATAGCCCAGTGGATATGACCTCTGCCTCCGATTCCGGAGGGTGTGGGTTCGAATCCGGTCCGGGGCATGCACCTCCAACTTTTCAGTTGTGTGCATTTTAATAAATTAAATATCACGTGTCTCAATCGGTGAAGGAAAACATCGTGAGGAAACCTGCATACCAGAGAATTATCTTAACTCTCTGCGTGTGTGAAGTCTGCCAATCCGCATTGGGCCAGCGTGGTGGACTACTGGCCTAACCCCTCTCATTCTGAGAGGAGACTCGAGCTCAGCAGTGAGCCGAATATGGGTTGATGCCGTAGGGTACTGGCACCAAAAGATGAACAGACCCCAATAGATAAACATTTACTTGACTTTCCTTGACCATAAAAACAATGACCACAGCGAGTCGCAAGCGCTCGTGATAAGTTATGGTGTGGACCCATTCAACCAAAAATTACTTTTGTATGGAAATCTACTTAAGAAAAGTGCCCTCCAATCTAATGAATTTTGTCAATTAATACCACGAATGAAAGATGGATTTGAGTTGTTTTTTGTTTTATTAAATACAAGCGGGCGCCCACTTCTCGTCCGCGTGGAATTAATTTTCTCACAAATCCCGCGGGAACCATAGCTTTCTGGGATGAAAAATAAACCTTTGTGTTACTGCAGAGTTAAATCTATTTTCTTTCCAAATTTCAGCCAAATCGCCACAAAATTGACAAAGTTTCATACAAACTTTCATTCCCTATTTTGTCCCCTTGGGGGTAGAATTGCTCAAAAATCTTTCTTAGCGAATGTCTACGTCATAACATCTATCTACATGCCAAATTTCAGCCCGATCCATCCAGTGGTTTGGGCTGTACGTAGATAGATCACTGTCAGTCAGTCGCCTTTGAGTTTTATATATTTAGATTACTTTTTATTAGGAGCATATGTACGTTTTGTCATCACATATTCTAAGTCAATAAGTAAATACCTGGAATTTGTGGGTGTGCAGGTGTAGTAGATGGAGCTACGACATCTCTTCCTAAAGCATTATTTATAGCCCGCAGTAAAGGATAATCTTCGTCTTGGCATATTGCACGGAAGTCATCAGTCTCTATACTCCAAACCATGACACCAGTGACGTTATATTTAAGGGCATACTGAACTTTTTCTGTCAGAGAATCCGCATCATCATAAGAAACCCAGTTATCATTTTGTACGGCGTAAGGTACTTTGGCTGAATCGTCGTACAGTAGATTCCATGATTCTTTTCCAAATTTCTGGCACAACTGAAACATTAAATAAATACATTGTAAAATAGAAAGTAAATTAAAAACAAAGTATAGGATCTATGGATCTGCGCGTATGATTTTTGGGTGAAGATAAGACAACTCGCCGCTTATTTTGAAACCCTATAAGTGACTTCCTTATTTAGTTAAAATATTCCTGACACTTATTAATTTAAATTATGGACAAAAGTTAAATTAAGTTAAAAGTTAAGTACAAGTGCAGGGTCGTTATCCAGCAATTTGGGACTTCAACGCCCATCACATCATCTCATGCACATATGAGCTATGTCAGTAACATTACAGTAAATTAATCTTTATTTAATTACTAGTGGATGCCCGCAATTTTTTCCCAAATCCCGCGGGAAACATAGATTTTTCTGGGATAAAAGGTAGCCTATATGTTGCTCAAAAAGCACCTCTATCTTCCCGTGAAAGTGTCATTTAAATTGGTGCAGTCGTTCCAAAGATTAGCCCGGACTTACATACTGATAAACAGACATACAAACTAATAAGCACTTGAGAAAACAGACTTATTTAGAAATCGCAGTACATCAATAATTATAATTGAAGTGTCAATAATTATTGATTCATTAATGAAATCATACATCATGTTTTTTTTTTATTCTCTACAAGTTAGCCCTTGACTACAATCTCATCTGATGGTAAGTGATGATGCAATCTAAGATGGAAGCGGGCTAACTTGTTAGGAGGAGGATGAAAATTCACACCCCTTTCGGTTTCTACACGACATCGTACCGGAACGCTAAATCGCTTGGCGGTACGTCTTTCTAAGCCTCCCACCAGCCAGACCTGGACCAATTAAGAAAACCTCAATCGGCCCAGCCGGGGATCGAACCCAGGACCTCCGTCAAGTAAATCCACCGCGCACACCACTGCGCCACGGAGTCCGTCAAAAGGTATACGTCATATCATAATCATAACGTACCTCATTATATCCAATTACGCCATTCGTAGCGGTATAAGGACCTGCGATTCCAGGTCCATTTGATGGAGCCTTAACACCATTGTCCTTCGCATTTGTCAGTTTGAACGTATGACCGTATAGTGGGACACCCAACACCAACTTCTCTGAAGGACAACCTTGAAGAATATAAAAAAGTAAGTACCCACTATTGTTTTTTTAAATTTAGTTAAATTGTATTTTCCATGGTAGACCGTACGTTCTCGAAGTTGATAAAAATGTAGCTGACTAAGCACTTCTAATTTTTCAGTGTGCATTTAAAGAAATTAAATATCACATGTCTCAGGGAAACTCACGGTGAAGGAAAACATCGTGAATCAAGAAAATTTAAGGTATGCAGGTTTCCTCACAATGTTTCTAAAATATTTACATTCTATTACTTTATTTGGGATACAACTACACGTCATGATTAACTTTTAGGGGCCTTAATAACGGCATTATATTTGAATATTGACTTTGACTTTGAATATCAATAAATAAATAATTGACGTTAACAAAATATAAAATATTGTTGATCCCGATATTAATAATCATACACCCGCTGTTAATAAAAATATCTATTTTTATTTATTTCAACACACAGTAAGAAATTTTGAACAATAATTGAGTATGGTCCAAAATGATCCAAACTAGTGTGGTGGTCACACACACATAGATTGTAAATGAAAATGCTACTTAAGCATTTTCGTAATTATGACGAAGTCAATACGGGCGGTTTGTCGCCAGTCGTTACCTAACCGTTGTAACTGATAGTCAATACAAGTGTTTTATCAGTAGAGCCTACTATTATTTATCACCCATAACCGCTACCCGGGACACGACATACCTTACTCAAACCCAAATATATAAGTATCCAAATAGTACTAAAGTGGTATAAAAGTGGTGACCCGACTCGGTTTTATTAGCGGTTATTTTGCACGGGTAGCAACACGTAACGACTCACACATTGGAATTTAAAATGGCTCAACCAGAGGTGTCAGTTTCCGGCGTGTCTGTATCGGCGAGAATTCCTGAATTTTGGACGGATTTGCCGCGACACTGGTTCATACAGGCGGAGGCAGTGCTACACCCGCAGAAGATGTCTGACGAGGCAAAATTTCAGTTTGTCATATCGAAATTAGGAAAAGACGTTATACAACAAGTGACAGACATATTAGTCAAACAGCCGGAAAATGGTAAATATGATACATTAAAAACAAGATTACTTGACATTTATGAGGAGTCAGAAAATAGAAAGGTACAAAAATTGATATCTGAAATGGAGCTTGGCGACCAGAAGCCATCGCAGTTGCTGAGGAAAATGCAAGAGCTGGCAAGTGGCAAAGTTACAGATGAAACCCTTACCATCCTTTGGCAAAACCATTTGCCGGGATGGGTGAGAGGAATACTCACGGCATCAGGTTTAAGCGATATTAACGCTTTGGCCAGAATGGCAGACAAGGTGACAGAAAATGCAATGCCTATACAGGGGGTGGCCGCAGTACGGAGTGCAAGGAGTGATTCTCCAGATGTCATAGCGGAGATCCACAAGCTGGGCGAACGACTAAGAAAAATTGAAAATTCCCAGCGTAGCGGTGGAAGAAGCCGATCACGGTCACACGGCGCGCCACGTACGCGCAACACTAGCGGTAGCAGGAAGAGGACACCGGCAGATCCAGACTGGCTTTGCTACTACCACTATAAGTTTAGAGCCCGAGCACACAAATGTGTTCAACCGTGTACGTGGAAGACATCGAACCAGCCTACTGGCAGTGCGGAAAACTAGCTTCGGTCCTGTCTGCGGCGGGAGGCTGTGACCCATCGATAAATTACCGCTTGTGTATAACTGACGAAAACAGTAAATTACGGTTTTTAATAGATAGTGGTGCTAATGTGTCGGTGTTACCCCGGTGGGCAGTGCGCGAGAAAAATAGAGCGTGCGAGGACTATAGACTGTATGCCGCGAACGGTACACCTATTAAGACATTTGGGTTGTATAGTTTAGTATTAAATTTAAAGTTAAGGAGAGCATTTCGGTGGACATTTATAGTTGCTGACGTTAGACAACCTATAATAGGAGCCGATTTTTTAACTAAGTATAAGTTAGTGGTAGATTTTAGTAAACGGAAACTAGTGGATCAGGTAACAAATTTTAATGTTATTGCTAGTATGTCACAGTGCATGGAAAGTTCAATAACTACAATTCATAATCAACACCCACATTATAGTTTGTTAGCTAAATATCCAGATTTAACTAAACCGGTATCTTTTAAGGAAGTTCCTAAGCATAGCGTTTGTCATCACATCGAGACGAACGGTCCGCCTGTTCAATGTCGAGCAAGACCGTTACCGCCAGATCGATACGCTAAGGCTAAAGAGGAATTTCGGTTAATGTGTGAAATGGGAATATGCAGACCCAGTAAAAGCGCGTGGGCAAGCCCTCTGCATATAGTGCTTAAAAAAAATGGGCAGATAAGGCCATGTGGTGACTATAGGCGCTTAAATGCTATTACTAAGCCCGATAGTTACCCTATACCCAGGTTACGCGATTTCACGTACCTACTCGCTGGTAAGAAATTTTTTTCACGGTTAGATATAAACAGAGCTTACAATTGCATACCAGTTAACGAGATGGACATTGAAAAGACGTCTGTGTCAACCCCTTTCGGGGCTTTCGAGTTCATCAGACTTCCTTTTGGCCTTCGAAATGCTGGCCAAAGTTTTCAGCGTTTTATGTGTCATAGCGTACTCCCAGACTTAGATTTTTTATTCGTGTATATAGATGATATAATAATTGCAAGTAACAACGTCGACGAGCATAGAAAACATTTAGAGGAAGTATTTAGTCGCTTAGAGAAGTTCGGTATTACTCTGAATATATCAAAGTGTTGTTTCGAACAGACAAAAATGGAGTTTTTAGGCCATGAAGTAACAACGGAAGGGATTCGTCCACTCGACGAGAAGGTGAAAGCCATCATCGAGTTTCCGAGGCCAGCTACTGTGGACCAACTCCGGAGATTTTTAGGTATGTTAAATTTCTATAGATCACACATACCAGGTGCCGCTGAAAAGCAGTCTGAGTTGGATCGCTATTTAACGAATACAAAAAAAAAAGATAAGTCAAAAATCGCTTGGACTGATTCAGCAAACGCTCAGTTTGAGCAGTGTAAACAGAGCCTAAGTGACGCCGCGACGTTAACGTATCCTGCGATAGACAAACCTTTGGCGCTTATGACGGATGCTTCAGAGTCATGCATGGGTGCGGTTCTACAGCAAAGAGAAGGTAACGTATGGAAACCTATTGCTTATTTTTCTAAAAAGTTCTCGGAAGCACAAAGGAAATATAGTACCTATGATCGAGAGTTATTAGCCATTTATTCGGCGATAGCTCACTTTCGATATATGATAGAAGGTCGTAATTTTATTGTGTATACTGACCATAGACCTCTAATTTATGTTTTTTCAAAGATAGGTAGCGTGAAAGAGCTACCTAGGCGAGCTAGACAGATAATGTTCATTAGCGAATTCACTACGGACATACGCCACGTGAGCGGGTTAGATAACATAGTAGCTGACACTTTGTCCCGCGTGGAAGAAATTGTTTGTCCTACGGTCATTGATTTCACGGAACTCGTACGTGTACAAAATGATGACGAAGAGTTAAGCGAACTAAAGAAAAAAATACAATACAAAAACATCGTGATGCCAGGCACCGATAGTTGCGTTGTTTGCGAAACATCGACTAATAAGGCCCGACCATACTTACCGGAAAGTTTTAGACGTATCGCTTTCGATGCAATTCATAGTTTAAGTCACCCGGGTATTCGCGCTACCAACAAAATGGTTAGAGATAGATACTTTTGGGTAGGTATGAATAAAGATATCCGAAGACGGGCTAAGGCCTGTATCCCATGTCAACGATCTAAGATTCAAAAACATACTGTATCCGATTTAGGTACTTTCGAGAAAGTAGATCGTTTTAGTCACTTAATGATTGACATAATAGGCCCTCTCAATACATCACCCGAGGGATATAGATACTGTTTGACTATGATAGATAGAGGTACGCGTTGGCCAGAAGCTGTCCCAATTAAAGAAATCACAGCTGAAGTAGTAGCCAAAGCTCTTTATGAAAACTATATAACGCGTTTCGGAGTATTTTTTAAGTGTACTTCCGATCAAGGTCGTTGTTTCGAGAGTAATCTTTTCAAGCAACTCATGAATCTTATGGGTATTGAAAAGATCCGCACTACCGCTTATCACCCGCAGAGTAATGGGATGATAGAACGGTGGCACAGATCTTTAAAAGCAGCACTTATGGCTAGACTGTCAACTAAAAGTTGGGTAGAAGAACTACCAACCGTTTTACTAGGTTTAAGAGCCGCTGTACGGGCAGACACTAATGTTAGTTGTGCTGAAATGGTATACGGCACAAGTATTAGGCTGCCAGGTGAATTTTATGATATAAGTAAGGATAATATTTTAGATAGCTCTAGTTATGTAAGCAAATTAAAAAGTATAATTAATGATTTAAAACCTGTTAAAAGGGTCAATAAAGACTCGAGAAAAATTTTTGTTCACCAGGATTTACACACTTGTGACAAAGTATTTATCAGGAACGACGCGGTGCGTAAGCCTCTCCAAGCGCCTTACGACGGTCCGTACCGAGTAATTAGCAGGACAGAGAAAGTTTTTAAGGTCCAATTACCCACACGTCAGGTTATAGTTTCTATAGATCGGTTGAAACCAGCTTATATTTTGGAGGAAAACGATAATCCCCAAAATACTATGTCGTCAAAAACTACGGAACCGATTTTAAAAAAGAAAGTCACAGTGTGTACGGTCCCTTATAATACCAACGGTGTAAAATGCAAAACAACGAGCAGTGGTCGCGTCAGCCGCGTACCTGCACGTTATGCTTAGTTGCATTATTGTTAATTGTTTCGTCATGTTTATAATTTTAAGAAATGATTTATATTTTATCACGTAGTACCAAAATTTTTTCTAGAATAAGTAAGTATATATAAATAAGGAATATGTTTTCACGAGGCAGTATACACATATATTTTTAGTAGTGCAGAATAAGATATTATTATGGGCAACCAAAATAATAAAGAAAAAGTAGTGATTTCGCAGACTACCAATAGCGAACACAAAGTGCAAATTCCTGAGAATAACGTAGAGGTCATGTTAATAGTAATAATCGTAATGTTGTCAATTATAATATTGTATGGTGTGCGTGCCCAGTGGCAAAAATACATGAAAAATTTTATGAAGAGGCAAATCGACAACAATGTGCCAGTGATAAAACTTGACAGCATGTCGGCAATACAAAATGCAGGGAACACAAGTCAGGGCACATCAAAAGTAATATATTAAGTTAGGTAAATATATATTAGTGTGCAATGTTAAAGTAAAAACCATATTCTGTTTAAAGTAATTGTATTTGAAGGTGTTCTACAAAATTGTTTACATAATATTACACTTATACAAATTTTACATTGTCATTTATATTTTTTGTTGTTTAAATTTTTTTTTGTTGTTAGCTTTACAGAGTTCATTAGTTTTAGTGTAACAAGTGTATGCTCCTCGTGAAACGTTTTGTCAGCATTGTGCTTATAGTGTTAAGAATGAAACACCCCTATACTACCTATACATTGTTTTCTGTAAAAAAAAAAAAAAAAAAGGGGGTGGAATGATGTGGTGGTCACACACACATAGATTGTAAATGAAAATGCTACTTAAGCATTTTCGTAATTATGACGAAGTCAATACGGGCGGTTTGTCGCCAGTCGTTACCTAACCGTTGTAACTGATAGTCAATACAAGTGTTTTATCAGTAGAGCCTACTATTATTTATCACCCATAACCGCTACCCGGGACACGACATACCTTACTCAAACCCAAATATATAAGTATCCAAATAGTACTAAAGTGGTATAAAACTAGCTTTCACTGAGTTTTGGAAGCCAGTGGATTCCCATTAATGTTACATAATAATATTAACTAATACCTAGAAATTACAATTTACTGTACATAAGTAAATATATTAGTGTGTGGGTATATTGTGCCGTGATAGCTTAGTGAAAATGACCTCTGCCTCCGACTCCGGAGGTTGTGGGTTCGAATCCGGTCAGGGGCATGCACCTCTAACTTTTCAGTTGTGTGCATTTTAAGAAATTAAATATCACGTGTCTCAAACGGTGAAGAAAAACATCGTGAGGAAACCTGCATACCAGAGAATTTTCTCAATTCTCTGCGTGTGTGAAGTCTGCCAATCCGCATTGGGCCAGCGTGGTGGACTATTGGCCTAACCCCTCTCATGCTGAAAGAAGACTCGAGAACAGCAGTGAGCCGAATATGGGTTTATAATGATGATATGTGTCATACAATCCAATTCCAATTTCTTACCTTGACTAAGCCAATACTCTAAAACCCCATCAACAGTGTATAAGTCTTCTATTGGTACATCTTCATCGTGTGCACTCTTGTGAAGAGGAGCATTATGTCCAGTGACCGGATTCGTCGCCACATACATGTCGTATGCCATTACATTTATAAAATCCAGATATCTTGAAAAAAAAAAAAATTGCGTTAAATGTATTTATATAAAGCGGAATGGCCATCTCAGCTCAGACGTACTACCGCCAAAGACGTACCGCCATGCGATTTAGCGTTCCGGTACGATGTCGCGTAGGAACCTAAAGGGGTGTAGATTTTCATCCTCCTCCTAACAAGTTAGCCCGCTTCCATCTTAGATTGCATCATTACTTAGGTGAGATTGTAGTCAAGGGCTGAATTGTAAAGAATAAAAAAAAACTTACTGACTTATAACCGGTATATCATAAGATTGTGAAGCAACTTTCTTCACAGATGACACAGCAGCAGTCAGCAATAGCCCGTATTTGTCAAATTCTTCTCGGAGTTCTTTCAAGAGTACAGAGAAGTTGTTGACATCTGCTGGTCCATACACAGAATCGTATCGGTTGGGATACTCCCAATCAATGTCTAGGCCATCAAAGTTGTATTTACGGACCATTTCAAGGGCTGTGTCGATGAAGTTTTTTCGGAGAGCAGGTTTTGCGGTCATCTGAGAATTACAAGAACAGTAAACTTAATGTAGAAGATATTACTATGATATTTTGATGGTATTTTCTCTGTCTTGTTGCTATTGTCCAGTACATTATATTAACAACCCATATTTGGCTCACTGATGAACACGAGTCTCTGAATGAGAGGTTTCAATAGTACACCACGCTTGGCGTGGCGCACGCACCACGTAGGTAGATTAAGTAGATTCGGAGAGAATCAAGAAAATTCTCAGATTTCCTCACCATGTTTTTCTTTCTTTTATGAAACAATTCCTAAAGTTAATAGTGGATAGTTAACGTGGCTTGCTTTTTGTAAAAGAATTTACAAAATCGGTTTTGTAGATCCAGAGATTATCCCCTACAACCTCACAAACTTTACCTCTTCATAATATTAGCAACGACATTTTATACTATAGATATGTTTCGTTCAAAACACCGCAAAAAGTGATCCGAATTTAGTTACTCCACTGTGCACAGTGCACAGTGCACAACTGCACAATTTTGTAGTATTTAAGAATATATAGTTTTTACACTTCCTGAGCACACAACTCGACATTGTAGACAATAATTAGGTATTATTTGTTTAAATAACTTTCGTCGTTTAGTAAGCGGCCAAATGGGATTAAGACAATTATGCACATCTGTCCGCCTCAGTTTTGATGCGCTAGTGCCCTATCTATACTAACATTATAAAGCGGAAGAGTTTGTTTGTTTGTTGGATTGAACGCGCTAATCTCAGGAACTACTGGTCCGATTTGAAAAATTCTTTCAGTATTGGATAGCCCATTTATCGAGGAAGGCTATACTATCCAAGTATTCCTACGGGAACGGGAGCTACGCGGGTGAAACCGCGCGGCGTAAGCTAGTCTAAATATATAAAACTCAAAGGTGAGTGACTGACATAGATCTATCAACGCACAGTCCAAACTATTGGACGGATCAGGCTGAAATTTGGCATGCAGGTAGATGTTATGACGTAGGCATCCGCTAAGAAAGGATTTTGATCAATTCTACCCCCAAGGGGGATAAAGTAGGGGTTGAAAGTATGTATGGAAAATCCTTCATTTATAGTTTTGAAATTAAATCATAAAAAATAAGAAATATAATTTGATTAAACAATTTTTAAAATTCAACCCCATATGTTGGTGAAATAGGGGTTGAAAGTTTACATTGACTTGTACGCGGATGAAGTCACGGGCGTACGCTAATGTCTAGTATAAGATATCGTTGAATATTAAATAAAAAAATTCAACAACGTGGAACGAAACAACAACAATAAAACTTACAAGAGAATACTTTGCTGAACCTTCTATCCACCCGCCGACGGCTATTAATGTTTTCAATTCTGGGTTTTGCTGCTTCAGGGCATTAAACTTTCTCAAGTTATCTGCAAAGATACACATACATACGAGTAAACGTAATATTTATCTTTTTATTTATTATATTTTATTTATTTATCTTTTTTCTTGTAGAAAAAACATACATGCAGCCGAACGTAGATCCTCCTCCTTTTTGGAAGTCGGTTAAAAATAGATATTATTTAATGTATAACTAATTTTTAACCGACTTCAAAAAAAGAAGGCGTTTCTCAATTCGACGCGTATGTTTTTTTTTTAATGTTTGTTACTTCTTTACGAGTAAACACAATATTTATCTTATTTGAAAGATTTTTCTTGTAGAAAATAAATATTATTTATTGTATAAGTAATTTTAACCGACCTCTAAAAATAAGAAGTTTTTCATTCGACGCGTATGTTTTTTTTTAAATGTTTGTTACTTCTTTTCTTCTGATCACTTTGAAGGCGGTGCCAAGCCAGTGTCGTATTAATTAAAGCCGTTTCTGAAAGAATCTCATGAAGAATGGGAAGGAACTGTTTGAAAATCGTAAAACTTCATGATCACGGCTTGAGTTAATGCATCACTGTAATGGCACCGCCTTTAAAGTGATCAGAAGGTTATCGATGTTATTTTTCGCTAATGATATAAATGTTCATTTTTAACTGCCTTCCAAAAAAAGTTTCCGTTTGGGCGCATGCTTTAACTATATATTTTTGGTAACAAAAACAATAAAAAACTTCCTTTTTCTCGTAAATATCCCTTGAGAGTTCCATAATCTGGGTAGGTTTATGTAGATAAATTAAACATTACACAACAAGTTGAAATTCATACGCAACTACCCACTACCTACTTGGCTTGGCACCGCTTTGAAAGTGTTCAGTAGATAGCACATATGCACGATGCTATTTTAAATTTTCATATTTAATAGTAATAATTCATAGGCTAACGAGGCAGTAAAAAGAATTCTAAGTATTACCATAATTTAGTTCTGTAGCTTACCTTTTCCCCAGTTGTCAGCATAATCCAAGTAAGGGTCTAGGGAAATAACGGCCCCCTTGGTGTTAATACCTAAAAAGGTATACACAAGATGTGTGCAGAGACCAGCGTTTATATCTGATACATCGAATTTTCCCAGACTATTCCTGTATGTTGCCCACGAACCGTAGTAGCAGATGACACGCTCTGAAATAATAATTTTACAAGATTTAATTTTTTTCGATATATAGAAAGAATACCCATGCGCTCCACGAAACTAATTTAATTGTACCCAACCTTCAAGGTTTTTGACCAATTGAAACAAACAAACAATTTTACTTGCAAACAAATCCCAATGCCCAATCCAATTGGTCAAAATCCTTGAAGGTTGGATATAATTAATTTTATTTTATGACTTTGTTGTGATATAATAATGTACATTGTACATACTCATGCTAAATTACATCTTTCTAGTGAGCTAAACGAACATGACGATTCTTGTTGTCTACGGAACCACTAAAAAGGGGTGGAAATAACTCCAAAGCTATTGGTATTTTTTACGATTCTTTAAGAAGATAAAATTTTGTAAGTGCTGAAAAAGATGTCAAAGAAGTGAAAGAAGTCACGAATGAGCAGAACGTAGTTCTCATCCCCATGAGAATAAGGGGATATAATATAGCATATACCACTCACTCATAATGTAGCTTTCCATTGGTGAAAGGATTTTTCATATCGGTCTTGTAGTTTTAGAGTCTATTCAATGCAAACAAGTAAACATACAAATCTTTCCCCTCTGTAATATTAGTATAGATAATAATTAGCACATAGTTAGAATAGCCGATGGACGTTGGGTTCCCAAGGTGCTGGAACGGCGACCCCGCACTACAAACCGCAGTGTTGGTCGACCCCGCACCAGGTGGACTGATGACATTTGGGACAGGGATTCGCTGGATGCTGGCGTGATGTTAGAAAGTCCCTACAAAAGGCCTATGTCCTGCAGTGGACGTGATGATGATGACGATGATGATGATATAATAATTACACAAAGTCTTGTATGCTAAGCTTACTTTCATTTGCAGCTCCATACGTCACTGAAAACACAAAAGCACAAAATGCTAATAACAATAGCTTATACATTTCTAACACCTTTAGTGATATAAACCAACCAGGTATAACCAGGTGTAACCAACCATTATAACAAAATAGATGCATATGTCCATTATATGCATTTTCTTATCGATAGTTTGATAGTTAAAGTGGAAGGTAAACAACCAGATAGCAAAAACTACGAGTAGGTACTTCTACGTGGAGTAAAACTAAAACTGAAGCATATTCCTATTAGTAACAAGTTTCCAAGTAAAAGTTACACATTCATACTAAGTACACCTTAAAATTTGCCTGGTTACTAAGTTTATTAAGATTATTAGTTGAACCGGAACTTTGTTAATCTTTTGCGCAAGATTGCTAATAAGTTCGCACTCGAATTATTTTAAAGGCAGGTTCCGAATTTTAGAACTAACTATCTGTGGATAGTTTCTATGAGAATAATTTTACCGAAAATACAAACACTTTTTGTACCAACTTCGACCATTCTATCGACCATTCTAGCACTTGGACCCCAACGTCCATCGGCTTTTCGAACTATGTGGCCTGTCCATTGCCACGTCAGCTTCGCGACTCGCTGAGCTATGTCAGTGACGTTGGTTTGTTTGCAGATCTCCTCATTCCTGATTCGATCACGCAGAGATACTCCAAGCATAGCTCGCTCCATCGCCCGCTGAATGACTTTGAGCCTTCTTCTAAGGCCCATAGTCAGCGATCAAGTCTCAGAACAATGTTAACTATCTTCTATATAGAAAAGCGGATTCAATGCATGAATGACAGAAGGGCTGGCTCATTTTTTGCGCAAAGGATCAGCCTGGCTGTCCAGCGCGGAAATGCAGCCAGTATTCTTGCCACCATTCCACGTGGACATGATTTGTATAGTTATTAGGATAAGTTAGCTTAAGTTCCTTATTGTATTCGTTCTCAATGAATCTTAGTGATTAAATTGAAAATCAGTACATAATTGGTATCAAAAAACATTACCTAGAAAATTTACTCAAGCTAAGCTAAAAGCTTATGTATAAAGTGGGAAAACATACGGATATTGAAAAGTTTTACACCAGCTAACTTCAGTGTTCCATCGCATAGTTTTTAAACTTCTGTGGTAAGTGATACTCTTAGGTTACAGTTCTTGGAGTTTTTAGTTTATCGTACAATTTTTGCATCAATATTCCAAATGTTTTAGTAAGTTTCAGCCATGCTTTACGAGAGACTTTCTAAAAGCAAATGTAGATGTAGGGTAATCCTAGTTCTCATTTAGCTGGTGGGAGGCTTCGGCTTTGGCTAAATACCATCCTACCAGCAAATACGTACCACCAAGCGATTTAGCGTTCCGGTACGATGACGTGTAGAAACTGAAAGGGATGTCGATTTTCATCCTTGTCCTACCAAGTTAGCCCGCTTCTATCAAGGGTTAACTCGAAAAGAATTAAAAAAAATCGTAAGCGTGTATCAAAATGGGTGACAAATCGCCTAAGAAGACTGCGGTAGCCAGATGTAGAAGACTGAAAGTTTGTCAGCTTATCCTCTATCATAAGTAAGTATATATTGACACCTGGCTACCAAACTTATCCATACAGTACAAATATCATTCGATCCAAGTGTCAAGTTTATCCGCACGAGCTGATTTGATTCTTATCTCTTTTGATCAACCTAACTAGAACACATTGCTATTAGGTATACATGGACGGACGTCTTTACTTAATATTTATTATCATTGTGATTGTGAGATTATAAGTCTGACTGTAGATTAAGTGTTGAAGGAATCAAAGAAGAGTTTTCCAGGAATTTAAACGTCATTATTAACAACTCGTATTTGGTTCACTGTTGAGCACGAGTTTCCTTTCAGAATGTGAGGGGTTAGGCCTTAGTCTACCACGCTGGCCCAATGCATATTGGCAGACTACGTACACGAAGAGAATTAAGAAAATTCGCAGGTTCCCTTACGATGTTTTTCCTTCACCGTTAGAGACACGTGATATTTAATTTCTTAAAATGCACATGACTGAAAAGTTGGAGGTGCACGCCCCTAACCGGATTCGAACCTACCCTAAGCCCTCCGAATCGAAGACGGAGATCATATCCACTCGGTTATCACGACTCTCTATAATAAATATATATTAGACCTTTATAATTGATAAATGTTTGTTGAGTTTTCAAAAATTTGGATGTAATTACTCGTATTTGTATCTGATATTCGTGTGAACAGAAATTAACAGTGTTAAATGAACTAGTGCACGTTCCTAGAATGCAACATATTCAATTCAGAGTCAATTGAATCTTGCTCTGTGTGAACTCAATCCGGAAATCAAACTGCAGACTATATTATATTACTTCGATAAGACGAATCAATAGGGTAGAGAATAGCGGCAAGTTAATAGGAATAAAAATGTCTTCTAAATATTATGTATAGCGAATGGTCATTCATCAGGGAATCTCGTTAACAGCTTGACGTGCGAAGTTTAAATTAATTTGGCAGGAAGGTGGTTTATGGTTAGTAGACGTCCACTAATGGATTTTCCGAGAAAGTCAGATTCTAAGTCTAAGGGCAGACAAAGTCGCGGTTGTTCGTTAGTTTTTTTTATATAATGTATCAACAACATTTTCAATATTTCTTCTACTAGGTATAAGGCCTGGCCGTCTTGGCTGTTAAAATCGGCTGACAATTATTATCATTATCTCGTTTTCCATATCCCGCTTATGTGGGGTCGAAAAAAAGTGTCAATCTTCTACAGTCGTCTCTATTACTCCAACCATATCTTCTTTGGCGTTTCACTCTTCTTGTGTCCACTTGCAAATTCAACATTTATCTAGTAATATGACTCATCTTCATACCATGCTAAGCTATTACTATGAAACTAGTTATATTTATATCTGAGCAAACTCTTATTAAGATTTAAAAATTAACTCCGTCTTTTTTTATATATTGTCCGACATATTTTAAACATGTAAATTATGTTCTACTGCAATACAATTTATCAGTATACAACAATATTTAATCTAAGTCGATAGAGTGAAAAGTCAACATAAGACAGATAGGTAATCAGACAGACATACATATTAAAGGTACCTATTGATATTATTAGTACGGATTATATTCCAGGGGATTTTTTTTGCAAACATATACTGACACAGATGTATAATTAAGACGTATCCACTATTGGATTATCAACAAGTGTTTTACTAAGAATTGCCATGTACATTCATGGGCATCGCATAAGTGTTTTGACCTTAATTAAATTTTCTGAACAAGAGAATACTTAACATACTCATAGATTCGTCGTCGTTATCAACCCATATTCGGCTCACTGCTGAGCTCGAGTCTCCTCTCGATTCGAACCCACACCCTCCGAAATTGGAGGCAAAGGTCATCCACTGGGTTATCACAGCTATACTCATAGATAAGAGGAAATTATTTAAATCTGGGTCTGAAACCTAAATTTAATGAAATAAAAACTCGTCAGATTTTAGATGTTAGATTATTTTAAAGTTTTTCAATATTATTTTGTTATTGACAAACATAATGTACCTACAAATTATTTGGGGTTTTTTATAGGATAGGGTCCTACTCCATAGATTGCCTTGAGGATATTTTTTGGAGCAGCGTCGTGGGTCAAAGCTCCATATCCCTTCTCCCATACGGAGGACGGCCTGGCTATGTAGTGGGGCTGATATGGATGATAAACAACCAAGTCTTCAGTTCTGTGTTAACGCTAAGATCTAAGTACAGGACAAGTTTTTAGCTTGCTCACAGAGTAACCAGTGTGAGCGTTTACAAGCAACGTCTTAAAGCCGGTGAAACCCATTAAAGAAAAAACAAACGTAACGCGTCCAAACATTTCTTATAACTTGTATTTCAAAATTTAACACTAACAACAATTATGTAGATTAATATAATAATCAATATTTATTACCAATAAAAAAATACTCCATCTTATTTATTTAGTTTTTGTGAACATTTTTAAAAATATTTAAAAACATAAGACGCCATTTATCTTGAATAATTTTGAAAATTACTGATGCGACGGTTCGTGTCGCACTGACTCGAGAATGTGTTACTTTTCGAATTTTGTATTTGGAGTGGCTACGACACCGTCGTGTTCCGTATGCTCCATCTGTATCATCATCATCATCATTATCAACCCATGTTCGGCTCACTGCTGAGTTCGAGTCGCCTCTCAGAATGAGAGGGGTTAGGCCAATAGTCCACCAAGCTGGCCCAATGCGGATTGGCAAACTTCACGCACGCAGAGAATTAAGAAAATTCTCTGGTGTGCAGGTTTCCTCACGATGTTTTCCTTCACCGTTTGAGACACGTGATATTTAATTTCTTAAAATGTACATAACTGCAAAGTTGGAGGTGCATGCACCGGACAGGATTCCAACTCACACCCTCCGGAATCGGAGGTAGAGGTCATATCCACTGGTCTATCACGGCCCATTTTTATATTATGGACTAATCTGTGAGCTTCCTTGAAATAGTCAAACACCTACCTAAAAAATGTCTGCCAGCTCTTTAGCTATTTCATAAATCAAATATATATTTTTCATCAACAAAAAGTGTCGCATTTATTCAGTAATCAAAACTGAAATTGCTATGGTGTTTGGTTAATTTGCAAACGTTTGGATTAGTACGTTTCTGATTTGATCCGCGAATGCTTTCCATTCAAATATCTCCGCTGAGAATTTTTCTGTGATAGGATAAAAATGGCCGATTTTGCGTAAATTTTGTGCATTTAATGGAAGCGTCGCATTGGATAGACAGAAATAGCCATAGGAATTTCTTTCAAACAATATTTAAATTGATATAAAAATTGGATTCATTCAGCGACTTCAACGACGTATTTCAGTTATTTTTTAATTCAACACAAAACTAAACTCAACAAAAAAGCGAAAAATAACATCCTACCTTCAGATCACATTGAAGGCGACGCAAAGCCAGTGACGTATCTTGAAATCCTAAAAGTTAATGATTTAATTGGCTTTAGTTAATACATCACTGTGTTGGCACCGCCTTCAAAGTGATTAGAAGGTAGCACATACGATGTTATTTTTCGCTTTTCAGTTTATTTTTGTAATTTTTGATGTCGGTCCATTTTTTTTAAACTATTTTATTTTTCTATTTTTAGCGTGTATATGTATGCATAGCATTTAATGTTCATAGAAATCAGTTTAGTAATTTCGTTATTTTCATTTTAACACAAAATTACTGAACCGATTTTCATGAAAATGAAATGGAATAAATCTGGAAGTATACTCTTTGAAACAAAAAAAGAATTTTTAAAATTGGTTAAGAAATGACGAAGTTATGCGGTAACAAATATAAAAAAAAACATACGCTTCGAAGTGTGTCTAAAACGATTCATCTATGATGAGTGATGACATCTGTGGTTATGTCAACTTTTGACATAACCTTCTCTTTTGTCTGTGACAAAAATGATTTGTAAAAATTAATGGAGGATTTTGATACGAGTTTATAAAACGTGATTGATTACTAGTAAAATTACTTGTGTACACAGTGTAATAACAATAAAAGAGTGTAGTGCTAAACGAGTTTTTATTTAACATTATTAACAAAGTGAGAATCTCCTCTTTTTTTGAAGTCGGTTAAAAATATTATATCAGTAAAAGGCACAGTATACACGTAATACAAAATATAAGGCATTAGGAGAACTATATACGTTATTTCTTTAGATTAGCTGGTTCGAAGGCAGATTTCCCACGGGACTTACAGGCGTTTATTAGCAGAAATATAGCACTGATTTATTTTTCCACACCTGTGGTTGGACTTTAATCCGCTATTGGTGGTTTTATTCTTGTTGTCTTCGTGTCCTTCGGGGAGTTTGTGCGGATTTAGTAATTTTAATAGGAAACTGAAAACGCTCTGCGATACTTTGTAAAGGAGTTAGAAAATATCTACTAACTAAATGAGGTAATATTGATTTTTTGTTTCTTACGATTTAACTTCATAACTACTCGACCGATTTAAAAAATCTTTCACTGTTCAACTGTTCACTGTGAAAGGTACATCTATACCGAGTAATACAGGCTATATTCTCAGAATACAAATTTCATTTATTTCAAATAGGCTTAGTTTACAAGCTCTTTCGAAACATCAGGTAATAATATTAAACTTAAGATAATCGTGATAATAATCATTCGAAAACTTAAAATTAAAGTTACGAGGGTTCCAAACGCGCCTTGGTCCGAGAAGAGCCCACAACAAACTCATTTTGTTTATCACCATTTTACAAACTTACTTAAAACTAAGCACACAGTCGTATAATACAATTTAACACCAAGCATATTTATCATTTAAATGCTCATTGACACTATAATAAGACTTTACTAAAAGCTTGCGTTTAATAAACACTTTGAACTTTTTGAGTGACATTCCAGTGGCTTCATACACAGTGTGTCAAATAGCTTGTTTGTGAAATTACACCAAAAAGAGTAATTTCAACGGCTTCATTCCTAGCTCGATCACACCTTCTGGAGTTTTATGTATTCTGAGGCTATATTTTATTCCTGCATTCCTTCGGGAAGAGGTAGCGGTAGGTAGTGGCGTAAAGTGTCTTGGATCAAAATTAGTTGGGGTTAAAGATTTCTCACAAATTAAACGAAAATTTTTGCTTAAAATACCCAAATATGACAGTGACTTAACATATGTAGGATGTTTTTATTTGTAGACTGCACACTTAACCCGGGAAAAGATTGCTTTTTTGAAATTTGTCATTTCTCTCTATTGAAATATGAAATTCTCTATGAAATATATGAAATAGAAGTGAAACTCTATAGGCAGATTTTTATATGATTTTGTTTCGGGAAGAAGAAAGAAAGAAGAAGGGTTTTGGTAAAATCCACATGTCACTTTATTACATTACATTTTATATATTGTGGATTTTACCAAATTTTGCTTTCACACGTAAGGGGCGCCTGTAGTCCGGGGGCCCTATATATACGGCGGTAGATACGCCCCCGCCGGTAGGTATCAGGTGGTATGAAGAAGAGTCATAAAAAGAATATTAACAACACGAAGCGACGCGTTGCCGGTCCGATAGCTGTAACTCTAATACTAACCATTGACGATCAAGTATATCCACGTTTCTGCAGCGCTGCCAGCAGCAAAGATGTTTCATGTATGCGTCAAGTCGAGCCGTCATGCACGCAGCGACCAACACACGATCAGTTATGGCCGTGGGTGCTGCAGAAACGTGGGTATGCTTGATCGTCAATGGCATAATAATGAGCTATGCTATGTCTCATAGCGGGTAAACTCACTTTGTAAATCGCTTGGAAATTTAGGATCGCGATTCATGGTTCTTTTCACTTCCAGGAAATTACATTTCGTGTAAAAAATTTCCGGCAGTTAACGAGCCAATCACGACTCTTTGATGCCGATGCGTAACGATCTCCAGTGTCGAAAATTTTTCACATGCAAATTCTCATTCGATGCATGCATGAAAACCAAAGTATTTCATAATGAATTCCACTTTATATTATATTCGCTATCCTGATTTTTTGGGTAAAAAACATCGTTTTTTGCGCATAAAGAATTTAATGAAAAGCTTGTGGAATTAATAAATTAATTATCTATAAGTTGGTGTATTTACCGTAACTTGCGAATAAAAAACTTTTACTAAAAAGCGATGTTTTTCTATACCTGTAAGATTTCAATATTAATTGGTTATGAAACACGGCTAAAATTCATGTGATATTAGGTCAGAGTATGTCCGACTAGTTACGAACCCATATGGGGCCCTTAGTCATGAGCTGGTTCTTGCATCGCGGCACGATCCAAACTGCGAAACGGCTGCGCGACGCGCCGCTGCTTGCATTGCGCGCTGGGAGAGGGGTTGAGTGGTGGGGAGTGAAGGTTCCGTTACACTCTCCGACGGTTCATTAATGTCATCATCATTAGACTCGTCTTCTTGTAAGCAAACCGAACTAATGCTATCTTGTTCCAAGTTTGTTGTATGTGACAATGAAAGAAATAGCGGTTTCCACGCTGTGGGCAACAACCGTCCATGTTCCCGATTAAAATTCGGGTGACGACTAATTTCTATGACTAAGGGCCCCGTATGGGTTCAAAACTAGTCGGGCATACTCTGACCTAATATCACGTGAGTTTTAGCCGTGTTTCATAATCTGGTTGCTTGCGTAACTGTCAAAGCGAAGCTTTATTGGGTCCGCTAGTGAATAAGTGTACTATAAACCCACCTGATGTTTTCTACAATTAAGTAAATGAACGTATTTTATACGCAAGCTAAAGTAAACCACAAGTGTAAGTAAAACTTTTCAATATACATGGCTTTCCTGTTTGAAATACAAGATGTTCGCTAGTTCGGAAACTTTGCGATGCGCTAAAAATAGTTATCTTAAGTAATTGAAAGTTATCGGCAAACAGGATTGTGGAATACAACCATTCATTTATAGAGTTTTTTTTTATTCTCTACAAGTTAGCCTTTGACTACAATCTAACCTATGGTAAGTGATGATGCAATCTAAGATGGAAGCGGGCTAACTTGTTAGGAGTTGGATGAAATCCACACCCCTTTCGGTTTCTACCCGCCATCGAACCGGAACTCTAAATTGTGTGTCGTCTTTGTCGGTAGGGTGAGAACTAGCCACGGTCGAAGCATCCTACCAGCCAGACCTGGACCAATTAAGAAAACCTCAATCGACCCAGCCGTGGATAGAACCAAGGACCTCCGTCTTGTAAATCCACCACGGTTTCCTCCTAGGGATATGTCAACTTATCCCCAGAGTGGAAGGGAGGAGGGAGTGTGCAGGATGAAATACAAATATAAATAGAAAACAAAACGAAAATTTTGGTTTGAAAATTGATGGGTTAAATTTTACCATCAACATTAAAGTTGAAATTTTCAAAAACCTTGAGTTTTCTTGATGAGTCTCTTATAAGCAACAATGTCCAAATAGATTATAACATCAGTAGTTTCCGCTGATGATTCATATAAGGCCAGTCAGTCCGTTATACGGGCTACATACCTTCAGTTTTAGCTCATCGAAATTTCAATCAAATTCATTAGAAAAAACTATACAGTTAAATCATTTCAGTTCTCAGTTTTACCCATACACGTATGATTTAACTGAACAGTTCGACTGTACAGTTAAAACTGAAGGTCTGTAGCTCACATTAGGTATCCTTAAGATATTAATCTGATTGTATTTTCTTCACCACCGTTCTATTTCTAAACTTCAACACAATTTAACAACTCCCTTTCACTACTTTGTTTACTTACCATAACCGAATCACAGTGAGCCTCATCTTCCATTTAAAGCAGTGTCTCAATTTATATATCACCAGAGGATTCAATTAGGCAAACAATTTTGCTAACAAATTCCGTACACTCCGGTAAACAAATTAAAATATCTCCCAAAAACAATTATCCATTCATTACCTCGAGAAAAGGTGTGTGTGACAACATTAGGGAAAACAGAAGGCATTAAAGGACTTTCTGAACCTTTTGAACCAGGATTATGACTTTAACGCATATAATGTAATACATACCTTTGTATAGATTTTATTTAGTCGTTAAGAGATCATTATATTGGACGATTATTTCTTGTACTGTCTCAATTATCTGCTTCGTTATTCTAGTATAACATTTTGGGCTGGGTAGTGAAATTTTTGAAAACTTCATTAAGCTGTTAAAAAGTCTGAAGATGATGATGATGATGATGATTTGCATGATTAATGAAACAACTGTATTGAAATCAGAACATTATTTGTTCTTTAATATTGCCAAATATCTTTACCTATACCTATTATAGTTGAGTTAGAGATAGACCCTAAGATATTTCAGATTATAATTATTAGTAATTTTGTTCAACGTTGAGAGATTTAAACTTTCTTATTAATTTCACTTAAAATCGTTATTTTGTAGCACATAGAAATGTAATAAGTGATTTTCTCAAACAGCGGAATCTAGAAAATTATAGGAATTTTAATATAAATTTAATTGTACTCGCAAAAAGCCTACTAGATATCCTTGGCAATAACTACAATATGTTCCCATCTTCTATGTACCATATAATTAAAGTTGATCGCAGACTGTAACATGAAACGTAGCGCTTGTGTACGGCGCAAATGGCACAAAAGTATACAGTACGAGTATCCAAAGCTGCTCTAATAGGATTTACCCAAATTTGGCTACGCAGGGAGAAAAACACGAGCAGAGAAGTTAATCGATTGTCAAGGAATTTTTTAATCCTACACCCATTGGTCACAAGTTCAGTGTTCTCGGAGTTTCTCTGCCACGCGATGGACCCGGTACCGCACTGTGAATCCATAATGCTATATGCATATGCAATGCATATCCATGGATTGCTAAGATATTCGTCTCTCTATACTTCTATAGAGAAGGTGCTTCTACCTTAGAACACATTATTAGAAATTTATCAGCAGTCAAGCTTAATACAAAGTATTTCTGATGTCACGAGTAGATCAGTTTAAATTATTTAAGCACTTTTAGCAGCACTTACATGCTACTCAACCATCCGAAAAAGCACAGTAAAATAAATATTAATTACCCATTTTAATATGGTCAAAGTTTTTCCTCTGATTTACGGTGATGGTAGTAAATAAATTCATGCTACACCTACAAAGTTTTATTGCAATTTCGTCTGTTTTTCTATTTAGTTCTTAAATTAGTCTATGCCCTTTGAATGCGTAGTGTGCGGTAGTCAGTTACAACTTACATATACATTCCCACATACAAATATGCTTTCGTTGTTTAAAAATTTAAATTGTATAGGACAAAAAAGCCAGCATCAAATACGCTTTGTATGTACAAGAAAATAAGGTCACGCTTAGCTAAGCGCTTTGAAATAACACATACGTAGTAAAATTTGCATGGTTATCTCGCAGCGAAAGATAAGTCGCAATGCAAATCGGAGATTGGAGCCAACACTCATTTGCATAATTATATAATTCGATATTTGCGTATTCCCAAGCACTGCAAATATTTTTGGGACTCTCCAAATTATAACGTGGACAAAGACTAAAAAGTTTTGTAGGTTTGTAATTACGACTATGTTTTGTGACTGTGATAGCTAATAAACAATGGCACTGATATACGAGTATCTACAAATATTATAATAGGGTTGTACCCAGTTAATTTTATAATACACGCTGTGTGGCTATGTATATCCGTGGTGTCACCTGGATGAGGGTATCAGGTGATAATAATTTTCCTATACAATGTAGCCTTCACAGAACAGAGATCGCTAAAAGCTAACGCTTTTAGCAATAGAAGTAGCATAGGGGCGTGGCCCGCTTACACCCGGGTCTGCGGAGCTTCGCAAGCCTATCCGCGCATGTACTAGCAGTCTTGTTTCGTTGACTGACACGTTACGTCCTGTGGTTGTCAAATTCGGTTAATAAAATTAATTAAAAACGATTAGAAAAATGCTGAATTGTGCCGTTTTGGAATACACAAATGATAGCCGCTACAAATATTTATCAAATTATGGTGTTTCGTACCATCGTTAAGACGTATTTTATTATATTTTCATTAAAATATGAAAAAATAATTTTACTCAAAGTCACAAACTAAAATGAACTTTACGGGAATAGTACTAAAGTTTACTTTATTTTAATAGAAGTTCAATTTTCTCGAAGATTCTGTTGACACCAGTGGGCATACATTTGCTGCGTCAGCAACAACAACAAAACTATCATAAATCAAAAATATACAAAAATGATTTTATTGCAATAATTCTTCTATACCTAATTAAATGTATTAATTATTAATATTAATAATCCTTGTTATTTTTTATTTAACGAAAACACCCATTGATTTTGCATAAAAGTTACAACAAGAAATTGTAACCATTTGAATTTTGAATTTTAATTGTTAACGTGTGAAATATAATCTAAACTGCTCTGAGTTGCGCGTTGATTCTGAGTTGCGCGTTGTCAGTCGAACATTAATCACAAAATAATCTGTGTTACTTATTAATTATATACAAAATTTCAATATTTAGGAATGCTCCAGCTTTTAATAATAAAGTGATTTTTTAAATGAAGTGAATTTTTTAACGGCCTCCGTGGCGCAGTGGTATGCGCGGTGGATTTACAAAACGGAGGTCCTGGGTTCGATCCCCGGCTGGGCAAATTGAGATTTTCTTAATTTGTCCAGGTCTGGCTGGTGGAAGGCTTCGGCCGTGGCTAGTTACCACCCTACCGGCAAAGACGTACCGCCAAGCGATTTAGCGTTCCGGTACGATGCCGTGTAGAAACCGAAAGGGGTGTGGATTTTCATCCTCCTCCTAACAAGTTAGCCCGCTTCCATCTTAGACTGCATCATCACTTACCATCAGGTGAGATTGTAGTCAAGGGCTAACTTGTAAAGAATAAAAAAAAAAAAAGTACCTTTTTATATTATTTAAAAACTGGTTATTAGGCATATAAAATGTACCTAAACGAACATTTTCTTTCAAACAATTTTAAGGCCAAAATAAACTTAAGAGACAGAGTTCGTTTTGCCTTTAGGTTCTTTAATATTTTTTAATGAATTTCTCTCTTTAGTCGGTCCCTCATGACTGACAATCGGTACCACCTTGGCGAGTCATCTTTCGATAAACAATGCTCGTCCATCGAGTACGGATGCAGGCCATCTAGATGGCATTATAAAAGGTGTGGGCACCTGTTTCTATGAAAAGATCCGACCATCGGATTGGTGATCTACCTCGTGGCCGTTTTCCTTCTGAATACCACCACGTTTCCACTATCATGACAGAGCTGTCAATTAATAAAAAAAGACAGAAATGTAAGCGTCGAATCAGTAAAAATTAAATTACGTGTACGTGTACACCACCGCAGTATAAAATAAATAAATAAAAAGACACAAGCGACGAAGGGGAATGTTTATTGATTTGAGACAGTGAAACAAGATTAATACGATTATTTTATTGTCTGTAATCAATAAATATACAATTATTTTATTGATTTCAAAGCCAAAGGTTTCAATTGAAAAGCAGCATATTTTATGCTTTTAATATCTCCTCTAGCATTAAGTTTATCAGAAAACTGCAAAACATTTTAAATATATGATTCCAATGTATATATTATATTATGCTTTATATAAAATAAGAGGAAAAATATACCAAAACATAGTTTTTATTTTTCTTGTTTTAATTCTTCTGAAAAAAGTGTAACTTTGATTTATGTTAGTTTTGAATTTAAACAGCTGCCATATGTCATTTGGCTATTCATTTAGGGATGTCTATAATAATATATCGATATTTTATATCTACTACTATTATATTATGATGACACGATAATGATGAAATTTTCGGATTATTTTTTAGAAATCCGGAGAGGAAAATATGAATCGAGGCGACTAGGAAGCAAAATTAGTTTTATGCAAAACCGCATTGTTATTTGTAATATAAAAATAGAAAGGGTGAAATAGGGTTATCCCCTATTTGGTAAGGTTTCGTGAAAAGTACTTAATTTTTCAAGTACACAAGTTATGGACTTGTGTTTGACCTTCTTTGTTGTGTAATCTCGAATCGTGCAAAGTTTCAGTTGAATTAATGTTTTTTCAGAGTGGTACATTAAAAAAAATGCTTGTTTTTTACTTTCTTGTGTGTTTCTTCATATATTTTAATTTTTTATTGACCTATGTTGTTCTTCTTAGTTTTATAAAATTCAATTTTTTTTTAAACAACAGACGTTCGTTTTATTTACTGAGAGTACCGAGACTATCGATGTTTAAAACTATCGTTATTTCACATCCTTAGACAACATAAATAAAACAAAGTTAGGATCATTTTGAATCTTATTTATAAGGCAATAAAGCTTATATATAGAGACAACTAGTGACGAGTAGCGGTACTATAGATTTCATTCATGAATTTTCATTCAAAAATTTTCATTTGTTCTGAGACAACAGTAATAAATAATTTTCAACTCTAAAATAAGGGTAATATATTTCTTTTTTTACTAAATATTAAACAGCCAATTAAGTGAAGAGTTTATCAGTGTGATAAGTATTACTACACTATAAATGTGTTTGTTAGGCCACGCCCCCGGGTACGCTGGTTTCAATACAAACAGTTGGCACTTTATAAATCTAGTTACTTCTTATATCTGTGGTAGCCTTTGTGTTAGTATGGGGTATAATAACTCTATTACCAATTTGAGCTAAATCCATTCAGTAGTTTTTGCGTGAACTTAGATCCATCTATCCATACAAAGTTTCGCGTTTATTATAATAATTATTATGATAGGTATAGATCAGGTTTTCACTGGCTGTCGCTTTAATACTGTATCTGTGATTCCGAGTTTCATTTTCCGACCGAGTTAATGTGGGGAATTGTGTATGAATTTAACATTTCATAAAGTCTCAAGATTATTATAATAATATGTAGGTAGGTACACATTTTACCTCGTCACATAAATTCATCGAAGTTTGAACGTTTGCATGAATAATTACTCTCGAGTCGTTTCGTCTTTTAATTTAAATTTCGAAGTCACCCCATTCCCAGTTTGGATTTAACTTTCGTCGCTTTGATTCAATTATGTTTTATTTTAAGTGCCTTTTTTGTTATACGTCACTTTAATTTGAATGGATCATCTGTTACGTACCTACTTTTCATTAACAAATCGTAGTGGAAGTGATGGACAGCTCGATGGATTTATTTTATAAATAACAGATTTATTTTATAGTCATAGATAACTAGCGGACGCCCGCGACTTCGTACGCTCCGAAAGTGGAATTCATAGACGTTGTGGGGGCGCCCCCAGGGGATCGTTCACCCGCTGAGTGTCCGTTTGAGAATTCTACTTCTAGGCCTCCTTATACCTGCTTTATTATACCTACTTTATTTATTATTATTTTATTAATACGCTGCTCATATCAAGGTTTTTTTATTATCTTTTAATTTGAATGTATTAAAAGTATTTTTATTAGTAGGTAGGAATTAGGTATAACAGACTGTGACGTCACCCGGGTCTCAGCTGAAAATCAGCGCTGGGCATTGCTTTTCTGCAATGAACGACCAATCATCATCATCATTATTGATGAGATGATTAGTACATCCTATCTTTGATATTATATGACTGTCTGTGACACCAAACAGAAAGGGTTTACAGCTCAGTATTAGCCGTTCATTTTAAGAAATTAAATATCACGTGTCTCACACGGTGAAGGAAAAACATCGTGAGGAAGGTTCCTCACGATGTTTTTACTTAGAGAATTAAGAAAATTCTCAGGTGAGAATTTTTTTAATTCTTTACGTGTGTGAAGTCTCCCAGTCCGCATTGGGCCAGCGTGGTAGACTATTGGCCTAACCCCTCTCAGAGGAGACTCGTGCTTAGCAGTGATATGGGTTGATATTATAATTATTATGTCATGCAAGGAACACGTCCTATAAAGTGCTGCCTTGTATCCACTTTCCAACGGGCTACTAAACTGAGATAAAAAAAATAAGAAGGAAGAAACCAACCCAGGAATCGAACCAAGGACTTCATGATCCAAAGTCACATACTATCCACTAAACCAACGTGGTAAACACGACCGCTGGTGGCAACTAATATTATCATACAAAAATATTCCGTATTTTCGTGATACCGTCTTTCATCTTCCCGGAAGGCACTGAATGGAAGTCAGTCAGTTTGAAATTCACAACAATAAGCCATCATTTTTTCGGCAAACGAAGGAATAGTAGAGGAGCCGGGGATGCTATATTTGCAGTTACTTAAACGTCATGGGAGCCGATTAGATTTGGTAGATGGTAGGAAATATAAATAGTTACATACTTTTTTCGCTTTCAGCGGTGGAAAAAAAACTGCAGACTTTAAAGGTAATTTTGATTACTGAAATTATTAGAAAATATGAGCGATTATTTCCTCCAAAATAAGTAAAAAATTAAACGGGCTTGTGGCTCGGATTCTGAAATATAAGGGTATATAAACTTTGAAACTTTCCCATTCCATTACGTTACGATCAAATTGTTAGATTTTAGAATGCACCTTTTAGCTATCAACTAATCCACTTTATGCTTATCTGACGTGCTGGGTGAGTATTTTTGAATTTAATTATTTTTTTTAACGTACCCACCTTGGGTGGGTACGTTACGTGGGTACGTAAATTTTAATGTACCCACCTTAAAAGCTCGTACTTGGTGTAAGTACTCAACAACGTGCAAGGTATAGTCTCTTATGTTCAACTGCCGCGCTCGAGTAACTACAAAATTCCTCTCTTCGGCTCCTCTACTAGAAGTATTGGTACACGTGGCTCCTACAATTTGGATGTTTAGTGGCACGGCCGATTGCGTAATCCGTTCGATTTTCTGAATTTATTCGTTCAAATGTCGATTTTTTCATGTAGATAAAATTAGTAAACAAATTTTACTAGTTCTATCTACATAAATTTATACATAAAATTAGTATATAATAAATGTATGTAACTCTTAAAAAAAATCATTTTTATATATTATGTCATTGTAAAATTGTAAATACCGTTAGATTATAATCTATCCCGCGAGATTGTGAATTTTCGTAAGATTTTGAACCGCAACACACTGCTTACAGTTTAACGTTACTATTCCGTAGATGGTTAGATGGTTAGAGTTAGGCGCAGTGTTGGTCGTTCCTCAACTAAGTGGACCGATGACAAGTAGGAGAAAATCTAACGGATTTCGCTGGAAGCATGTAGTTCGAGGTGGTCTTTAAAGCGGCTTTTTTTAACGTGGAGAAATCCTCATAGATACCTTCTCGCCACGGGGAGGCAAGAAGGTTATGTCGGACTTCAACCGACTAAAACCACACGAAGTTCCGACTCTTCGCCTGATGACTCCACGGAAACATTTCATAAACTATCACAACCCAACCAGCGGCTCTCGTAATCAAGCTATCTTGTTGTATTATTTAAATCGCTTGGGGAACACTAAAAACGTTAACAACTCGAAGATTTGTCAGTCTCCGTGGCGCAGTGGTATGCGCGATGGATTTTACAAGGAGATCCTGAGTGCGATCCCCGGCTGGACCGATTGAGGTTTTCTTAATTGGTCCAGGTCGGCTGGTGGGAGGCTTCAGCCGTGGCTAGTTACGATCCTACCGGCAAAAACGTACCGCCAAGCGTTTTAGTACGATGTTCCAGTACGATGCCGTGTAGAAACCGAAAGGGGTGTGGATTTTCATCCTCCTCCGAACAAGTTAGCCCGCTTCCACCTTAGTTTGTATCATCACAGATTCTTATCCATGGATTACTCCTACTATTTTGCAAATGATGAAGTTACGCGATCAAGCCCATACAAAGTGTCGCTCAAACACAAATTCGGTTGAAAGAAAAACGTATTATAAAGATCTTAAGCAAACTGTAACTTCTGCGTTATACAGGGAAAAACAAGCGTTTCACAATTATTATATTAATAAATATGTTAATGACTCTAAAATGCTTTTTAAAAATCTAAAAAAGTTCGTTGTCCAAAAAAGTAATGCGTCGGATAATGACTTTTATAGTACGTTTAATGATCCAAACCTTATAAACGATCATTTCCTAAAAATTCAGGTGAATAAACGCGTAAAAGAATCCGATGTTAGGTATTATAATAGCAATCGTTTTACTGGATCTAGGTTTGAGCTTCATTCGGTTTCGGAGGATTATGTAGCCAAAATTATTTATTCACTTAAATCAAATGCTACTGGAACCGATGGATTATCTCTGGACATGATCTTATTAACCTTGCCCTCAACTCTGAGCGTTATAACTGCAATTGTTAATCGATCCATTGCAACAAATGTCTTTCCGCATGAATGGAAAACTGCTATTGTTAGACCAATTCCAAAAAAAACAAATGTAACTTCGCTCACGGACTTGCGTCCCATCAGTCTTCTTCCCTGTCTTTCTAAGATATTGGAAAAGGTTGTATCTAACCAGTTGGCAAATTTTGTTGAAAGGCATAATATCTTACCTGATAGACAATCTGGCTTTAGGAAATACCGTGGTACTGCCACTGCACTAATTGATGTTATTGACAATATTTAAGCTTCTCAAGATGCAGGTGAAGTAAGTTTGCTTGTACTGTTAGATTTTTCACGTGCCTTTGATACCATAAACATTCCTTTATTGCTCTCAAAATTATACTTTTATGGTTTAGAATCCAAAACTTTGCAGTGGTTCGAAAGTTATTTGTTTGATCGATCACAATTTGTGCAGATACGTGACCCTAATGGGCTTTACGTTAATTCGACACGCAAACCTGTTATAAACGGTGTACCACAAGGATCTATCTTAGGTCCTCTTTTGTTCATTATTTATACGGCAGATATAATTAATAGTATACAGACCTGTAAATACCATATATACGCTGATGATACACAAATATACACATCTTTTAACTCTCGTAATGTTTCACAGGGTATAACTGCAATCAATACAGACTTAGAGAACATTGCAGACTGGGCTGATTCAAATCAACTTCTCTTAAACTCAAATAAGACCAAATACATGATTCTTGGTACTAGGAGAAGTATCGAGAAAATTCCACACAATGCTCCCCCAGTATGTATTAGGGGCGAAGTTTTAGAACGTACAAATGAAACTAGGAACTTGGGTGTTCTAACTGACAGTGACCTTCGGTTCGAAAATTATTTACTTAAAGTAGTCCGAACTTGTTTTTACAAGCTAAAAATTTTATACCGCGTGCGACATTTTCTTGACATACGAGTACGACTTAAGGTTTGCGAGTCTCTAATATTATCAAAATTAAATTACGCCGATGCACTGTATGGTCCTCGCTTATTAGCCCGTACTCAACGATTAGTGCAGCGAATACAAAATGCTTGCATTCGGTACTGCTACGACATCCCTCCCAGATCTCACATTTCACCATATATTAATAATGGCAACTTGCTAAATATGGCAGCTAGAAGAAAATTGCACTTGGCAACTCTTTTGTTTGGCATTCTTAAAGACAAAGAACCAAAATATCTCTTCGATAGATTGCATTGGGACAAAGAGTCTAGCGCCCGTTCTAACAGAGTCTGGACACTGAGAGCACCTCAACACTTTACTGCTGCGTTTCGGGGTAGTTTTAGATACGCTGCCACCAAGTGCTGGAATAATCTACCTCCCCCCATGCGCAATGTCAGTAAGTCCAAAGCCTGGTTTAGGAAATCGGTAAAAAACCTTTTACTTTTACAACAGCAGGGTAAGTAACAGTCTCCAATCCCAGGCTCCTCACCTACCCTCTTTAAAAATTAATTAATATTAAATAGTCTCCGCGAAGGTTTTGAGGACCCAATAATTTAATTTTATTTATTTCTACTCTATATTATATTTCTCACTGACAACTACTAATAATTTATTTAACACACTATATATATATATATATATATATATATATATATATATATATATAATTATAAAGGTATATATATATAATTATTTATTATGTTCTTATTATTAATTATCAATTAGTAACACTTCTTCTTGTTGTTTCCGCCCGCGTCACCACATGGTTCCACGGAAGACCAGCGCTGCGCTGGTGCATCCATCACCAGCGTAGCACATGCTGAGTGGAGACCATTTTGGTACCACACACATCATTTTTTTGGATTTAATTTAATCATTAGTTTAATATCTTTAAATTATTAGTTTACTATATTTTTAAAATTTCTGTCTTTTGTTTTAGGTATTTGTTGTCTTTTGTGTATTATGTGTGTGTGTGTCCAAATAAAATAATTTTCTTTCTTTCTTTCTTTCTAGATTGAGATTGTAGTCAAGAGCTAACTTGTAAAGAATAAAAGAAAGATTTATCTATGTCCAGTAGGCGATAGATTCCCCATATCTGTCAACCGGAGGTCCTCTGTTAAAAGAGGCCTATGTTATGTCCAGCAGTAGATGTCCATCGGCTGATAATGATAATGATGATAACAAAATATTCATCAGTGCAATAAGTTTAAAAAAGTTCAATTCTATCGAACGGTCACCATTAAATCGGGGTCGGCACAGCGAAAAATTGCAAAAGAGTGTGAATTCAGATCTTTTTTAGTCACAGTTGAATAGAAACGCAACAATAAACCGAACTGCCCGTTTTATCTAGTTCATCCGGCTCCGGCCCGATTCGGTTATGTCCACGCGACATGTGGAACAAGCTTTATTTTATTTTCGCCTGTCAGTTCGTACGAAACGAGAATGGGCCGCGAGTTTTGTTTTTATTCAAATATACTCGTAATGTACTAACCGCCTATAATAACTAGACCTTCGTGACTATAACCACTACTTATAAGTTGGTCAGTCCGTGCTCTTAGGTAAATGCGATATGAAGTATGGTGGTGGTTTCAATAGATTAGGTTTTAAGAGTGTGCAATATGTAATTTGGTGGTTACAAATGGTTCTGGATCTCAGATTCTGGAAAAGTTAAGAGCCTGATATTTGGGTAAATGATATTTCGAAGTGTTAGCTTCGTTATGACTATACAAAATACACAATTTGTGAAACTTTTCTCGATAGTTTATTTTTTTGAAAAATATATATTTTGCTCACATTTTACTTTCAATCTCAGGAAAAGCAAACTTATTTTCTTAAATTTTTGTTTTGTATAGAAAATTAGGTATATATCTTGAAAATGGCCATTTTGTTTTTCGTTATGTTGTTTAATTTACTTGCAATTCGGTAAAAATGGTTTTGGCGCTCACGTCATAAAATTTGCGTCGCGCGTCAATCGCTCCGTGCTTTTCACTCACGTGAAAGTCATAATTCGGCGTGCGCTTCGAATTTTATCCATATCGTACCGACACGCTGCGCGCTCTTAAGGTCTACACCGTCAACTGTTCAAACATAGGCAAAATTCATTTATTTCAATTTATAGGCTTAGTTTACTAGCACTCTTGAAATGTCAGGTAATGTTATTAGTCAAAAACTTACAATTAAAGTTACGAGGGTTCCAAATGCGCCTTGACCCAAGAAGAGCCCACAACAAACCGAGTCAGGCCGTGGCGTGCTCTTCATAGATGCATAAACGCAATGCATACCCATACCAAATTTTAGCATTCTAGTTTTAACTGTCTCTGAGTTATCTTACTGATAACTTTATCTTTTTAATTAACAACGGAATTAGTATGCAATTTTCGATTACCAATTACGTTTTTAAGTTGGTCGACTATTATTCTTTAAATAGCAATCACTGCGTCGCGGACGCCGTCGTATAGCAAATATTCTATAAAAATAACTTTTGGACATATCCATAATATTCCAAAGCCATTTTATGCTAACCAATAAATCAATGAGGCAGACAAAACACTTAACTCTTTTTAATATATTTGTGAGGCGATAACAATCAGGGCCTTTTGTATAAATCACTGTAAAACCTATCGCTGTAAGTAGCTCTCGGTTCCCACAAAGGGTATCTGGGTACCATAAAGAGCTGATAAACGGCCGTCATCCATCATAGGTAACGCCCCGCGTTACAGCAGACATTTCAATTTCAACCGAACACACGTAACGTATTCCTCACAGAACGTCAAATGTATTCTTACTAGCTGACGTCGCGTGGTTTTACCCGCGTGGTTCCCGTTTCCATAGGAATACAGGAATAAAATAAATAGTCTTCCTCGATAAATGGGCTATCTAACACTGAAAGATTTATTCAAATCAGACCGGTAGTTCCTGAGTTTAGCGCGTTCAGTCATACAAACAAATTCTTCAGCTTTATAATATTATTTTAATACTAGCTGACACCGCGTGGTTTAACTCGCGTGGTTCCCGCTCCTGTGGGAATACGAGGATATTAATATATAGCCCATATCCTTCCTCGATAAATGGGCTATCTAACACTGAAAGATTTATTCAAATTGGACCAGTAGTTCCTGAGTTTAGCGCGTTCAATCAAACAAACAAACTCTTCAGCTTTATAATATTATTTTAATACTAGCTGACAACGCGCGGTTTCACTCGCGTGTTTCCCGCTCCTGTGGGAATACCGGGATAAAAATATATAGCCCACATCCTTCCTCAATAAATGGGCTATCTAACACTGAAAGATTTATTCAAATTGGACCAGTAGTTCCTGAGATTAGCGCGTTTAATTAAACAAACAAAAAAACTCTTCAGCTTTATAATATTAGTATAGATATCTAGATAGCATTTGTCTATTGTAACTGTAAGGAATTAGGAAACATCTATTCAAAGATTATAATCAAAATTGTTATTTTAAGTCGCGATTCCTCCATTTCACCTCGTGACACAAATCCGCGGAAAGTTTGGACATTTGCATGAATAAGAATAATTAGTCCACCGTTTCGCTTTCTATTTAAATTTTGGAGTCGTTATATTTCTTTAGTTTACCAAGTTTCATTAATTTAATTCATTATAATTACACAGTATAATAAAATGTTCTGGTTAGTTTAGGTTTCCGTAGTTAATTTCCTAATTTCATATTATCTTTACACGCTTTATATTAGCTTCACTTGTAACTATGTATGTAAAATCTTGGAATCTTAATTTGATCCACTTCCCCGTCTTCGATTAGGATGAAATTTTGCACACGCTCTGAGTTCTGATGATGACTAGCTAAAAAACGTCATTACGAATCTAATATGGCGGCCTCCCCAATCTCTTGTAACTGTAAAGGTAAGCAAATCTTGGAATCTTAATTTGACCCACTTCCCAGTCTTCGATTAAGATGAAATTTTGCACACGCTCTTATTTAAAATCTTAATCACAAGTCACGCTTATCAATTAGAGAATTGAGTAACTACTTAGTGTGTAACTGGTTTTCCCGGTCTTAAGATGAAATTTTGCACACGCTCTGTCACGCACAAGTCACGCTTATCAACTAGAGAATTGAGTAAATACTTAGTTTTACTGGTTGTACTTACTGTAACTGGTTTCTATAAACGTATCAAAATATTAGGGCTGCATACGTTTGCAAATTGCAACAGATCTGTTTCTATGCCTTTGCAAAGCGCTGCACCGTAGCGTAGCATAATCTTCAGAGGCTATTACTTTGATCTAAGCAGTGTACTAAGATGTATCGTTTGAATAGGGAGCAGAGGCGCGTCCGAGTCACAGTATGTCAAATGATTATCGCTGATCTAATAGTTGCTTATCGATACTAATATTGTTACGAACTAGGGCTCCAGGATTTGGTATTAAACACCTGGTGACTTGTATAAGACTTTATTCCACTCCGTAATCCAATTAACAATACACACATCCAAACGTAGGCAATTCGTAGCCGAGTTCGCTATAGTTCAAATGT